>NC_092818.1:97909212-98059212 GCF_023375885.2 Dermacentor andersoni | reverse complement strand
ATGTTAAATTACTCTGACATTCTCGTTCGAATGCGTTGTTACTTCCAATTACTTGTTCTCTCTTAGCTTGTTCCCTTTTTTCGGTCGCCTAGACATCACCACTGGTTCTGCGTGGTTAATGGCACATTAGAACAGTCGTGACAAGTCGGTGACGATCATTTAGACACATTTGCAGGTTAATTGAATGAATGAATGTTCTTTTTTTGTTTTTTAATGGACAAGGGTAGCTGCACGGACTTGTATATATGGCGCCTTCTACTGTTTGTAGCGCAGGCAGAACGTGAGGGACATGGAAAGGCAAATTAGACAAACACACAGCGCTAACTTTGAACAACAGATAAATTTCCAGTTCTAGTAGCCGTACTTGCACACCTCAAAACGCCATAAGACACGTGCACGTTGATTGGCAAAGAGCAACAAAACCGAGCAATCCACACGCAGAGACTTTTTTTTGTTTGTTTAGAAGAGTGTCCGTTCAACGCGAACAGAGATAATCGAGGTCTGTTTATTTTTAATTCATAAAGAAATACTGGCGCATGCGCTTGAATTTCGGTGTCATAACGCTGGATGGTCAATTTTACGACCGATCTAAGGATTTAGCCTTAAAAAGTGCTATGACGTATAAAGAATTCGAGGTGAAAGCGTCCACCATATAAGAAATGGGATTTCAAAGGCAACACGAAGACAATCATGATGATAAACGTCGCCTTCAACAGAAGAAAACTGAAAGAATTAGGATTTCATTTTCTGATGTACAGAGATTTTGATTTTTCTCTCTTTCCAATCATCCAGACTGGCTGTTATACTACGAGCAGGCAGGGAGCGTTGAGGAGGTCCGTATCGACGGTCTTATTAGAAGCTGTGCTCCGCAAATCTTATAATTTTCTTACGTATACTTGTGCGTGCATGAAATATGACCCTCTGCTTTGGGCTCGGACGAGGGCCTAAAACACAATTTGATGAAACCGCTTTCCTCTGCGGCTGAGTTACGGACGCAAGCAATCAAAGCGATCGTATATCTTATTGTGATAGTGAGTTTAGGCGGCAACAACTTTACTTTCTGTGGTTGCGGTGCACGTGATTTGCCAGTGTTCTTTTTATTTTAATGTCTTTCTCTCCTTTTGCGATATTGATGCGACAGCACATTTCTTTTATATATTTCTTGGCATTCGCTCAGTCGGTCTACGTATGCATGTGTGTGCATGTAAGTGCGTGTGTGAGGGCGTTCATGCGTGCGTGTTTCTTCTGTTTACGCACCGAGTCCTGGCTTTCATATTTGTCTCAATACTGTTGCTGGATATTCTTTTTTTTACTGCCATCGTTTTTCTCTTGAAAACATAATCAATATTCATCGCATTCAAATGAACGTCTCTCCACGTTCGTGTCCTTGAGAATCTCTACTGTATAGGGGCGTATTTTCCATGTTATTCAGAAATATGTTCACGGTGCCTTTTCTGGGCAGAACATCAATCACCGTGTTAAGGCGACCTTTTCCACGAGAAAAAAAAAATACTTTGACATATATTTTAGGCACAGGCAAGAAAATAAATGAAAATGTTTTAGGTGTTCTTTCGCTTCAAAATCAATGCTCTCTTTTGAACGTGTGGCTTTCTCTTCAACGTGTATGTAGCACATGTTCTGTGGGCGTATCGTTGAAGTCTATATATGTCTATCCAGGACCCTATTAGAAGAAAGGCACATGGTGGGAACAATGGCGCCAAGCGACTGGCACCATAGTGCGTCATTCTAGTAGCCATGGTGACTGATGGACATATCGGCTGGTTAGGGGGCTGGCGGCGAAAATGGCAAATAGCAGGGCCTCGAATTTGCAGCAACGTCTTTTTCGATTCTCTTCGTTTCGCGTTTTTCGCCCTTCGCTATTGGTCGGAGCGACGAGATGCCCGCGTTATCAGCGATGTCAGACGGCCGGGAACGGTGGATTATAACAGTTGTATAAGGACGAGAGGAAGACACCGCTACAACATCGCGGCCGAGGTGGTAGATTGTGCTCCAGCAGTTGGTGGAGACGGTCCCCAAGTAACTTAGTCACTCTCGTTTCGGAAAAAGCAAAAAGCAGACACAATTATTGCTAAAGTACATCCGAATGACGGGCGAAGAAAGGAGAGAAAAAAAAGATAATCTCTAGAGAACAAGAGACGCATCGAACGCAGAGGTGTTCTGAATTTTCTCCTCCCGAACCCTAACCTCGATAGTACTTCAATGCAGGCGTGCGGAAACCTTTTAGATGTTTCAGATTAACAATATTTTGTGCTGCTTATGGCGGTTTCCACTGAAGTGTCCTTTGATGATTTTAAGCATTATCGTTAGGCAACAAGCCATAGACACGCACGCACACATGCAAAAAAAAAGAAAACCAATAAAGCATGCAACTCGTCGCGCATCGTAAAGCTGCTTGCACCGTTCACCCAAATATGCAATCCCTAGTATGAATCGCAGCGTATTAGCACTTGTAATGTTCTTATATTGGTATACATATCACAAGTACTGGTTGTACACCCTTTGAATTTTAACATGCATCCTGAATGCGCAGCGAAAATAAGTCTTTATTTGAACACCTAATCCAATGCCTCATGACCGCAAGATGGCTCTGATATGTTCGTTTTGCTCTGTGAGCTCATCGTCAATAGCCCTATCAATAAAAAAAATTACGTTTTTTTTTTTGGACACTGGGAGTTCAAGTTCACATGGTGACATGGATATGCCTTTTTTTTCTTTTTTTGTTGTTCGATGCATCTTATCTTATCGACTTGCATGGGTTTTACGCGCACCTTGTTTGGTGGGACATTGCCCATGGTTCTGATACACCGACATTTAGGAACATAGTTATTCTGCACACCTCATTCGTGTGTACCTAGTACCCTTCTTCGGTCCTTGCGCTCTGCGTTCAATTACGCAGCTGTGAATAGGCGATAACCTAAGAAGAAAGTTATCACAAGCACCACGCGTGATTAGTAGAAATAAACCCAAAGGATGGATCAAATGCATCTGGTGCAGCCTGTTGTGATTTCTATATTTTCAGACACTGTTTAGTTTCTTTCTCTCTGTCTCTATCTCTCTATTTAAGTGGAACTGTGACGTGGGATCTCTAAGCCTGCCTTCCGAGATCAAGCCTTGACCCTTCAAACCTTTTGCGGATTTTCCCAAGATCGCCGCGAATGCTTTCTCGTGTTGTCCCGTTCTTTCGTATACCGGTCGACAGGCTTTGATTGATCGAGCGGAGACTGGCCTGCTTTTTCTGTTATGTTTAGGAAGTACTGCGTCCCGGTAGGTGTCTCTCGCTCGTGTCACCTTCCATGCGTGAGGATCGAACATGTCAAAATATGCTGAAAGATTTTCCTTCTTTGTATTGCACAGAGTTAAAATAACATATAATTTGCGATCCTGAACAGTAAAGGAGAACCGAAAGATTGGAAGACGAGAGAAAGAAAGTAAGAAATAAGAGATACACATGTAGCAAGGTTACACACGACTGAGCCCTGTTGGCTGCGCTGCATTGAGGGAAAATATGATAGCAAATAATAATAGTCTTATTAGAGTGTGTAGTCAAGGCAAAAGAGAGTTGGCGAGCAAATTAAGAATGATTTTTTTTTTTTTTGCGGGCCTAGAGAGGACATTAGGTGTTACGAATACTCATATAGCCCTTGCATACGCATATAGCCTGGCATATAGCCTTGAAAACAAGCATCTTTACTGCAGTTCTGCCTTTCGACTGAGCCAGTTAAAATTTCGAGTATCAAAGTGACTGTTAGTAGGTTGTTTTAACATCGTTACACATAGATTTTGGTAACAATGGGGAACATTTTGCAAGAATGTTGTATTTACTAAGCGAAGCCTATGTAGCATGATTGTCGTTGAGCGTCGGCTGTTGCGTCGGTCGGGTTTCTTGCCACTGTTACTGTAAATCGCTCTTAATGTCATTTCATCGAACTTTTCCTGAGTATTTGGAGCATCTTAACTTTCTTTCGCATATAATTCCACTGAGTTGGTTGAACCAGTTAACGAAAATATCCACTTACTTACTAGAACCTACGGAGCAAAACATTAAGAGTGTTTCATTTCTTGTTCGCGGAAGCTTGCGCTTAAAGTTGTTACCTGAACGGCTCTATACTACTACATGTGCTACTTCATCATCCCGAACTGCGAGACCGTTTCCCGTCAGGGTTTCCCCCACGTAGCATGCTTGTCTGTTTCTCTGCAACACGCAGTGATCTTGAAAGGAAGTAAGCATACAAATTCAACAAAGATGAGTTATTTGCAGGGCGCTTCATAGCTTTAGGTCTTAAAACCAGCAGCTTCCTGAAGAATCAGCATATGGAAAAAAGTGCTTGCAGTTGCAGAGTGCGAAAGGTTTACAACATGCTAAATATATTCCGCGTGCGCGGAAGGTTGTTAGACGAGTTTCCACACGTGAATTTTCCTCGCCGCTGTTCATGCGTCCACAGTGGGGGAAAATGCTGTTCTTCACAAGCGTGAATGTAGAATCTTGTTTTCTGTCTGTCGGAGAAACACAGGCGCCTTTCATATTTCAATGCCTGTCCGTTCTTTGGAAAAAGGACCGTTCGATGTCTATTTCTGGAGGCGGAGCACCCCTGTGCTGCTGCAGCTGGGTGTACCGTCGAGGAAGCGAATACGCAAGAGATATTTACTTGCCGTGCGAGTTTGCGGAAATAACAGAGAATTATGACACCAGTTAAACACCTGCATCGGCTTTAGACCGAGTTACACAACAGCTGGTTTCATATATCAACAATGCACTGTTTAGCTTTAGGCTTTGTGAAGATGAAAAACATTATTACATGTGCGCGATATAGCAATCGAAAAAAAAAGTCTTACAATGTTAGAAATTGTGCACCATTATCCTTTTAAGTAACTGATTAAGAAGTGCTGATAAAAGAAAATATTTTGTACCGCTCTTGTCTACGGTTAGGTAGTTGTCGACTCCAAGTTTATTCAATAGTACGAAGTCTCAATTCTGCGGGGCAACCACAAACAACTAACTACTGCATTTTTTATGCAGCCCAAGCGTTTCGCTGCTTACTACGTGAAAAAAGGAGTCTGTTCACGACCCGGAAATCGGAGGGGATGGCCGCGTGGTGTCACACGCAACTGAAGAGCGTGATAAACTGCCAGGCGCGATGGTGAAAGTTCGTACAGTGACCGTGTCTTGGAAAACTGCCAAATTGGCTTTTTCCCCTCATGTGCTTTTCTTTAAAACGCCAGAGAGCTTAATCTCCCGTCTTGTTCCGTTGAGTCTCGAGGAACTCATCTTTAGGCAGCACGGTCCAAGTGTATGTGTACACGTCAGTGGTACCTGGTACCGCGGGACCACCACATCAAGTTTCGATGACGCGTCCTGGACCGTGCTGCGCTTGACACGGGGTCGCATAAGGTTACGTAGGTATTGGTCGCGCTATCGGTGGTTTCCGGCCCCATTGCGTAATTACTGGGTCAGCTGTACAATAAAGCTAGTAATATTGTTGGCAATATTACTTATTACTATATAATACAACTATTCAATAAAAAATAGAAGCAAAACACAAATGTTCATTCAGTTCTCGTTTAATGTTCCACGCCCTTGAAATGGCTGCTATGCGCTTTATAGGCCTTCGAGAAAGGGAATTCATAAGATATATTGTGTGCTTTTTAGCTTTATGCTTCCGAAAGATGGAAAAATATAGTTAACGTTTGCTGTATACGGATGAAAAAGAAAGAGTCGTCGTATTACCGCAAATCATCTATCTGCCTAAATAAATGTGGAGATATAAACTTAAATCAGATGGCTACCATCACAACCAAACTTTACCTCACATTAGCTATTACACGCATTACCACATGGGCTAGGTGAAGCTGGATTACATAAGCATTACTTCTTAGCTCCCGTAATCTAGCTGACACATTTTTGGTCATCACTTGACTTGCGGTACAGCTATCGCTGAGAAACTTTCTAGTTAAAACCATGCATTTTGTTTACTGTTCATGCTAATGTAGCCGTGTACAAGATAGTGTGCAATGATGCCACGAAAAGAAGTTAATGTTCCAGAACATGTCACTTCCGCTAAATTTCCAGACTAAGTTGAATGTGCCTTGTTCCAGATCTCGTGTTGAGATGTCTGCATTATCTGATCTGTGCGAATATTTCCGTACGCTTGCGTGGAATATGTCTTTTTTTTTTTGTGAGACCCTCAAGGTATTTATTTGTATATTGCAGAGGGCAGGGGCGAGAATACATCGCAAGAGTAAAAAATACAGGATTAGCTCTAGGAATTCACAGTGCAGCGAAAGAAAGAGAGGGTATTGAAAAAACTAGTAATATGTTCATAACCGAAGAAAGACACTTACATAATATGAAATAATTAAATACACAGAGTACACTTTACCAAGCAGACAATGGCCACCAATAAGTACGTAATTATGTCATTTGCTACCAAACATTATTTAATGTTGATTAGTACATTCTTAGAACGAGTGGGGACGCTAATGCTTACTAATGATATAGCTAGATTATTTCAGGTTGATTGAAGTCCTAGGAAGGAATGATTGTGAGCACGCGACGGTGTTATGACGGGGTACGTTAATTTTATGTACGTGATCGCGGCGAGCTGAATAATAAGGCGCAGGGTGGATCCAAATGGGGTGAAGCGATGCGTTGTGGTAGTAGACTTTACGAAAAAGGGAAATGCGTGATTCCATTCTGCGAAGAGATAATAATGGAATTTGAAGGGTACTGTTCATTAACGTAACACTAGCAGTGCGGTGGTAGTTAGCTAGGATGAAACGATAGAGCAATATTGTACTGATTAGATTTCGTTAATTGATGTGATCTCATGAGGATCCCAAACGAATGAGGCATATTCTAATTGTGGGCGGACGTAAGTTGTGTACAACAGGCGTTTTAATGAAATAGGTGCAAGCGAAAATTTGTCTTATAAAATCCTAAGGAGCGGTTAGCTTTAGATATTAGGTTTTGTACATGCTGCTTCCAAGAAAGTTTGTTAGTTATATGAAGGCCAAGATAACGGTAGCATGTAATGGATTGAACGGGACAGTCATTTGGGGCGTACGTACAGCAAGTTGCGTTACAACTATAAATCCACATAGATTTCTATTTATTAATGTTGAGTTCCATGCACCAAGGGATGCACCAATTATATGTGTTATTTAAATCAGACTGAAGGGTAGTTATATTAGCGGCATTATTTATTTTTCCATATATAACACAGTCGTCAGCGAATAAACAAATTTGTGAGGAAATGTTATCATGTAAATGTTTAATATATATTAAAAATAAAAGAGGACCAAGGACAGACCCTTGTGGAATACCGGCTTCAACTGGAGCCGCATTAGATGTAGAGTCATTAGCTACAACGAATTGGGAACGAAACTAAAGGAACGATTGGATCTAGGTAAGTACTCCCGGGTCAATGTTTAGTGCGCTTAGTTTGTGTAGGAGCAGTACATGTCTAACTTTGTCAAAAGCTTTCGAAAAATTCCGAAATGTGCAATCCTTCAAAAAACTGCTATCAAAATATACGTGCAAGTCATTAGTGAAAGTTACCAGCTGAGTCTCACAAGAAAAGAATTTGCGAAAGCCATGCTGAATGTTAGGAAAAAACGTTATTTGCTTCAAAAAAGTTGACACGGTTAGAAAATATAATGCGCTACATTATTTTGCACGGTACTGAGGTTATCGATACGGGCGTGTAGTTAAAAGGATCGTGAGTTTCATCAGATTTGTGAATTGGAATAATCTTTGCTATTTTCCATTCATGAGGCAAGGATGAAGACAGGTACGACTGCGAAACAATGCTCTCTAAGATGATAGAGGAATACTCACTAGTGCTTTTTAGAAATTTCGTCGTGGTGTCGTCTATTCCGCAAGAAGACGCTAGCTTGAGGGTGTCTATTATTCTTTTTTATGCCAGTAGACCTAAAATTATGGGATTCATAGGTAAGAAATTGCAGCGTGATAGCCTTGTAAGTTCTTTATCATGCCTTGAAGGTGTGAGAGCTTTTATGAACACATTATTTAGAATCGTAGCGCAGTGCTGCCGGAAGATGTGCTAAGTGATATCATTTTCTATTTACTAGGCCTTACTACATTCCAGAAGCTTTTTCGATTATTGATGAGCATGTTCGGAAGGGCACTGTTGAAAAAAGAAAATTTATTATTCTTTATTGCAGATGAGTAGGCTGAGGCAGCTTCTTCGTAAGCTGACCATTTAGCGTGGCCTTGCGTCCGCTTAGCCGTGCGAAAAAGTAGTTTTATTTTAGATAGGCGTATCAAAACCTAAGAAAACCACGAAGCATTGTTATTCGAAAAAAAAAATGCGCCTATTCGGGATAAACTCGTTGACAAGGTCGTGAATGCTTTCTTGGAATATATTACAGTTAGTATGCAGTTGAGCGCTTGGCAACATTAGGCAAGAAATTATCAAGAAACAGAGCAAGTTCGTAGTTGGTAGCGGTGGAGTTACCGTTTTTATAATCACGAATGGGTTTAATACTGTTTTCGGACGGTAGAATTGCCATTCTAATGGAAAAATGCAAGACGTCGTGATCGCTCAAGCCGGATGAGTGTGTAACCTTAGATATTTGTTGATGACGTTAAAACAAGATCTAAAAGAGATGACGTGGTGTTCGTTACGCGTGTATAGGAGGACGTAACAACCTGAACCAAGTTGAAATCTGTACATATGTAGACAAAACGATTCAATTCTGCGGAAGTTGTATTTAATGAAGGGCACGTGCCTGACCAGGAAATGTTGGGGAAGTTAAGATCGTCCATAAATAAAACTGGCGCTCCGGGGGATGCGAACACTTATCTCGCATAAACAATCGTACATGACATCGCAAAAAGTCGGGGCAGATCATGGTGCTCGATAACAAACACCGATCACAACTTTTTTGAAGTTCACAGATACGCAGCACCATAGACATTCAGTGTCACATGATATGGCTACCGGGAAAGAGGCAAAGCATTCATTAACAGCAAGTAAAATACCGCCACCTAGTGTGTTAGCGCGATCGGTACGGTACACACACTTTTCATTACAGCGGAATAACTCGGAGTTTGTTACTTTACTCGTCAACCATGTTTCGGTTAATGCAATTATGTTGGCATCACAATCATTTACTAGGCTACAGAGATAACCGTATTTTGGTAAGAGGCTACGAATATTAGTAAAAGAAGCGATAGTCTAGATAATATAGGATCGGGGTCTTACCCTTCGCGTTATCCTATCGGTGCGCTGTTCGAACATTGCGGGCTGATATTAAAGATAGAATAGATGCCGCGGCATCGTTTGGGATACTTAACAGCTTCATTTCATAGACCTTTTGTTCAGTGGCGTCGTATCCATAGCACTTTCTACCAATTGGTAGCTAGTTATATCTTAATTTATAATGTACATTCAGACATTTTTTGTATTCGATAAGGGTTTTTCTGGCGTGACGTGTCGCGTTACTCAAATCTTCGCTAACAGTGATACTGATTTCTTTTAGTATGGGACGGTTCGATAAAATTTTTGCTTTCGTTTTAAAGACACAAAATTTACTATCAGTGGACATGATTTCTCCTGAGTGAACCTACGAGGACGATGTGCGCGTGATATGATATCACTAGTTTAGCTGAGACTTGGACTGTCAGTTAGAATGCGCATTATTTTTCCTCTGATTGAACAGAGGACTCCGTGGGATGTCCGTTACATTATAAAAAAAACGTACATTATTCCTACGGGAGCGGTCTTCCGCGTCATCGAATCAGAAGCGTAGAAATGCAGTGTATTTTGCTATACTTGCAAGCGTTTCACCCGTCTTATTTTTTACAGTGGCAAATCTTACTTTAATTTCATATATCGCATCCGCAACCGGTTCCTGATGTGTTTTAACTCTGTCATAGTGTCCGGCATTACTTTTTGGTTATCCTCCATTGTGTTAGACCTTTGATTCAAATCGCGTAAAGTTTTCAAAACTTCAGTTAATGTATCCTATGATTGGTGCCCTCCGAGGACGTTACTTTCAACGTGGCCACACAAAATGAATAACAAAGAACAAAAAGAACCAAACACTGCATCTGGGCATGGAACCCCGATTATACGCTCTAAACAAGGTTTACACCCTTTGGGGTGTATATCTGCCCCACAACAATAATCGTCACCTGCCTTGCTTGCGTGTCCTTCCTGTCGGCAATGCTATGTCATGCTGATAAGGCGCATGCAGTTCGTTACTGAAAAGTACTGGGCTCGCAGCGTTAAAGAAAGGAAATGCGGACAAGACAGATGACGTTTATCGTTGTGTGGCAAGATACGACTCAAAGGGTGTAAACTTTTCTTAGAGTGTAAATGGATCATCAGTTTTACTCTTGATAGGGAAAGGCAACTGACCTGTGGAATGAACAAAAAGGTGTGTGAGGCCATCATTCTTGACGTGCGTCCATGCCCACTGAAGATTTCATTGGGAGCGCCAGCTCTAAGCTGACTCGCTATCGGCCCAGCTGAAGACACTGAATATGCGTAGTGGATATCAGGTGACAAGTGACCTGTGACGCACCCGCCTTGCCAGAGGAGGGTAGCAGCGCACTAGGACTTGGAAGCTGGGAAAGCTCCCGCCATCGCAGCTCCTTCGCAGGGGTCGTCAAATGTACCGTTGCCGGGGAAGCACTGGTCGACAGTGAGCATCTCAGTTGGTGGCAAGCAGCAGTCGCCAGCAGTCGCCAGCAGTCGCCCATTGTGTTTACTTTCATGGTACGAATTATGTAACGCCGTGTTTATGACCCCAACGGGCCACTACTACGATGTCATGTAATTTGTTTTGTTTATCTACTACACCGTTCAGGAGCTACGCTGCAACGCAAACACAAGACTGGGAAGATACGCAGCACGAGTAGCCTTTGAGTTCAGTGCTACGCAATCTCAAATTTTTATTCGCGTCCGTAAAAAGCCGCGCGCGGCGAAAGCTACACTCCGCGTTCACTCAGCACGAATTGTTTGCGAGACCTTTCTCGCTGCTTATGTATGTAGTCTCGCGCATCTTTTCTGGACCCCCATTTCGCTAACCATTTTCAAACGCCCGAGTTCAGACGTCCACAGTACTCGTTATCGCGGCCTCCGCAAACTCTTCTCGGTCGGCACACTCTCCGGCACATCCGTCAGCGCACAACCACTTTCGACGGAGGCTGGCACCATGGGCGCGCGCACACGCACGCACGCACAAGCACACACGCACGCACCACCACGAGCGGCGGCGTCAGCGCGGTATTTCTCGCGACCACTCTTGGCGGTGAAACCTAGCGTGCCACACGCGATAAGCGGAGATCAAAAAGAGCAGCTGGCGGCGCCTGTGGCGGCTGCGTTGGAGAAGGGAGACACGGTGTTTAAAAATAGCCGGCGTCGCTTCCCGGGCGGGCCCTTTCACGTTGGACGTGGGGCCTGTCAGAGCCCCGGGAACATTCCGCAACACCACGACAGGCACAGCCGCGGGCGCTTACAACCGAAAAATCGCCCCAAAAATATACGGTGATTCTCATTGCTTGGCTTAAAAAAAAATAAGACGAAAATCAGTGCAGCAAAGGGTGCAGTTTGTGCATTCCAGTAGTAAGGGTCCATTCATTATCCCTGTGCTCTTACCACTGTCAGTTGTGCGACTGTGGAAACTGAAGTATGAATCGTGTACCCCTAGGCATCTTCTCGGGCAATATTTTATGTCTCTCATTTGTCAAAGTAGGAGACGAAGTTTTCTCCTATTCATTGTCACGTGTTGTCGCTCGGACACTCCAGTGCGTGTTTTCATTCGATTGTTTGTCGAAGCAAGCGGCAAGCAGAGTGCGCGAATATTTCGCCTCTGTGAGCTGAAAGACAGTGGTGTAAATACTCCTGAAAATGATATCAATTATTTTATTCGCATCCTTCCTAAGACTATGTACTTTTTAAGCGGCAAGTTCTTATGACTGCCGTCATTAGCCACCCCATTTTTGTGTCCCTGATACGCACACTCCTCACACACCAGAAAGGCGGGAAGCGCGTCTTACGCAGTTATTATCGCTTTCTTGTCTGTTTTCTTTTTTCTCGTGAGAAGCTGTAATTTCTCTCACATCTCCGTACGAATACATGCAAGCAGCCGAAGTCAATATTATGCTGTGCTCGACACTTACATTGGGGACATGGCTGTTTTTTGTTTTTGTTTAATAACTGCACAATTTTTTTGTGTATTAACTTTCTGTTTATATAGCAAATCGCGGGTGTCTAACAAACTTTCATTTAGCGGCGGACACTTGCGCGTGTCATTAATTTTCGTTTCTGTCGTATTTTCTTGGCGCATTCTACACGAGGACGTCACTCAACTGAAGGAAGAAGAAAAAAAAAAGCCCACCTTACTGCAATCAAGTCTGCCCACAACTTGACATGCTCGCACACTTGTAGACCCCGGAAACGCGTTCACGGAGGGGAAAGCGCGCCGAGATAATGCACGCTCAGCACTGCGAGAGTGTAGAGAACAATTTTCCGTATGGAACGAGCCCACGAGAGAGAGAGAGAGAGAGAGAGAGAGAGAGAGACAAAGAGAGACAGAAGGTCTCGATGAAGAAAACCGATCGATGCGTGGTACCCATCCGCGACGCTCTTCTGACGGGCATCAGCTCCCTCTAAGTCCTAGCACCAGCGCACCGTTCCCCCCCCCCCCCCCTTTTCTCCCCTTCCCTCACATCACCCGGAAGCTACTGCCCTTTTTTGTTTTCCGCAGCAAAGCGGGCTGCTCTTCATCATCTCCTGACCTATACGGTGCTCATAGTGCTCGCAAATCAAGGCCTCTCGCTGGCAGTTTTCGATGCCCTCGGTCGATAACACTGTACTCTGTCCCCACGTTGTATTCCGAGGCGCCTCTTTTGATTCCGTGTTTGAAGATTTACCGCGTAGCGCTTCTAACGCGAGAGCGTTCAATGTGTAGCGGTTCGGCGGCCGTTGTTGTGCACAGGATATTCGCGCATCTAAACGACTGCGTAGGCGCCCGTACCGCACATCTCGGTGTCGGTACAGACTTTAGCCAGCCGTGCTGACGTCTTTGTCGCTGAGCTGCGTGCTCTGAAGTCGTTCCAGAAGCCAAAAAGCAATCATTCATAGCAGCAACCAAGGCTGGCTTGTCAATGATCCTAACTTTTTTGTTTATTTGATTTGCATGAATGAATAAGATTTTGGCACCAACAAATGCTGCCAGGTACTTCTTTTGACGTGGAAAACATGGAAATGGACCACAAATCAAACGATGCACCAAAGGTAAAAAAAAAAAATACACATGATCCCATGACATAAACAAATCTGCCTATTCCACAAATTTCTTCATTTCAGGACCGATGGTTAGAGCTAAGGAATAAACAGGAGAATGTTGCAGGACCAAGCTGGAAAAAATGCGCCGCCCTCATTCGCAACCCGTTATTTTTAATGGTGCAGGTCGAGGAATCTCTTTTTTACGCTTCTCTCACTTTCTGTATACGAAAGGAGAAATAAGCCCATTAATTTGAACACAAGTACGATTATATGTGCAGCAAGGTTGTCTCCTTCTAGCAGAATCCAGAATTCTGGTAATAATCAGTAAGCGTAATTTCGAACATGTTTCGGTTCCTTATTACGATTATATTAGTTCTCTTTACTATCTGAAATTACGTGATGGCAGAGGCCTTGTGTTATGAACAGCAACAAGAGTTCAAGGATATGATTACAACAATTCTACTGCAGTGTAGACCATCCAGCATAAAAATCGCTAACGTCGTTGTGATTGTATTTTCTGACTTTCAGGCCACATGGCATGGATTTCTCACGCAGCAAAGTCAAAGTGCCTTCACTGCAAAAGTGATTGTACCATTGTACCAGTTTGATATACTGAGAGGGTATCAAGTTATACGAAGGCTATACAAGAGTATCCTGTGTTGCAATTTTGTCGGAACGAACTATTCCCTGCGATTCATGATCAGATACATATATATACAGTATGTCAAAAAAATTCCCATAATATTTTATTGAAACCGATTATCGCACAGACATGCGCAGACCATAGAGAGCCAAGATATTGTGCCAGGCCGTGACGTTGTGGTGAAGTTCTCACCTCGGCTGCGGAAGAGGTCACGGTCTTAAATCCTACCGGTGCCAGTTTTCTATTAGCGCTTGTAAAAGAGCCCTCTCCCTCAACACCCGACTCGGAAATTTCTGTCAAACAAGTTAGCGCAACTACGACTAGCGCCCAAACCATGTACGCATAAAGAAGCTCGGCCCTTTCCTACTTCCAGCAACGCAGAAACATCACGCGAGAACGCAGGTACAGTTTTGTATTCAGGCAAATTTAGGCACATACCCTGTTTTCACGCCTTTGTTATTACACTATATGTTTATGAAAACGACGTGTCATGGTATTATTTTAGCATTTTCATACACCCATCAAGCAAGCAAGAGAGAATACTCTAGAGGAATTCGAAATCCCACAGGTAACGCCGGAAGAAGTAAAGAATGCCTTGGGAGCTATGCAAAGGGGGAAGGCAGCTGGGGAGGATCAGGTAACAGCAGATTTGTTGAAGGATGGTGGACAGATTGTTCTAGAGAAACTGGCCACCCAGTACACGTAATGCCTCATGACCTCGAGCGTACCGGAACCTTGGAAGAACGCTAACATAATCCGAATCCATAAGAAAGGGGACGCCAAAGACTTTAAAACTTATAGACCGATCAGCTTACTGTCCGTTGCCTACAAACTATTTACTAAGGTAATCGCAAATAGAATCAAGAACACCTTAGACTTCTGTCAAGCAAAGGACCAGGCAGGATTCCGTAAGGCTACTCAACAATAGATCATATTCACACTATCAATCAGGTGATAGAGAAATGTGCGGAATATAACCAACCCTTATATATAGCTTTCATTGATTACGAGAAAGCGTTTGATTCTGTCGAAGCCTCAGCAGTCATGGAGGCATTACGGAATCGGGGTGTAGACGAGCCATATGCAAAAATACTGAGATATCTATAGCGGCTCCACAGCCACCGTAGTCCTCCATAAAGAAAGCAACAAAATCCCAATAAAGAAAGGCATCAGGCAGGGAGATACAATCTCTCCAATGTTATTCACAGCGTGTTTGCAGGAGGTATTCAGAGACCTGGATGGGGAAGAATTGGGGATAAAAGTTAATGGAGAATACCTTAGTAACTTGCGATTCGCTGATGATATTGCCTTGCTTAGTAACTCAGGGGACCAATTGCAATGCATGCTCATTGACCTGGAGAGGCAAAGCAGAAGAGTGGGTCTAAAAATTAATCTGCAGAAAACTAAAGTAATGTTTAACAGTCTGGGAAGAGAACAGCAACTTACAATAGGTAGCGAGGCACTGGAAGTGGTAAGGGAATACATATACTTAGGGCAGGTAGTGGCGGCGGATCCAGATCATAAGACACAAATAATCAGACGAATAAGAATGGGCTGGGGTGCGTTTGGCAGGCATTTTCAGATCATGAACAGCAGGTTACCACTATACCTCAAGAGAAAAGCTTATAATAGCTGTGTCTTACCAGTACTTACCTACGGGGCAGAAACCTGGAGGCTTACGAAAAGGGTTTTACTTAAATTGAAGACGACGCAACGAGCTATGGAAAGAAGAATTATGGGTGTAACGTTAAGGGTTAAGAAACGAGCAGATAGGGTGAGGGAACAAACGTGAGTTAATGACATCTTAGTTGAAATCAAGAAAATTAAATGGGCATGGGCAGGACATGTAATGAGGAGGGAGGATAACCGATGTTCATTAAGGGTTACGGACTGGATTCCAAGGGAAGGGAAGCGTAGCAGGGGGCGGCAGAAAGTTAGGTGGGCGGATGAGATTAAGTCTGCAGGGACAACATGGCCACAATTAGTACATGACCGGGGCTGTTTGAGAAGTATGGTAGAGGCCTTTGCCCTGCAGTGGGCGTAACCAGGCTGATGATGAGGATGATGATCAAGCAAGCGAAACTGCGGAAGCAGCGAAACGGCGGCCTTCAAGACCTGACGTGAAAACTCCACCTTCTGTTCATCACCTAGCGAAGGCTATTCGGGTTCTGCCTGTCTAAATAGCACCTATAGAAGAGAGCCTGCTTGTTTTTGTTTATCTCGAAACCTAGCGACGGTCGTCATGTGTTTCACTTTCGGTGAAAAGCAAGCAACATCGATCCATGACGCTGCCCTACATTTTAAGCGTACATTCGTCTCCTTGGTTGGCGCTTGCGTGCTAGTTTCCGCAGTCTAAGCGATTGTTTTGACGTGGTGACTTGAACAAAAAAGCTCCGCTGTTTCTTTCATCTCAAAAAGTGAAAGTGAAGGATAGATAATGTAGCTGTGGTAACAAGCATTCAGTACGTTATAGGGTGATCATTTTTTGCATGTGTCCTAAACAGGAAAGCCCTTCAGTTTTGGTAACTGTCATTTTGCAGCGAGCCAAAACTTTTCGGGCAGGACAAAACTGCATAGTTTCTTTTGACAAAATATCCCATAATTTATGATAACTGTCACTATTAACAAAATTTCGCCAACAAAACTTCCTCATATCCGGTATTTTTAATAACTGCCGACAAATGGTGATTGAGTACATTGTGATAATAAACCTTTGCTCAAAAAGGGCGGATCGAAGACCTGGTAAGTACGAGCAAAAACAGGAAGAAATTGTACATTATGAGCGACAGTCCTACTTCGCCTGTGGAAGTGCGAGTAGATGGATTGCAGTATGGTGTGGCTTCGGCCATCGTTGTTGGAAGTTGTCCTGTACTTTTCTTAATATTCGGCACAAAGTATTTTTGGTACATATGATTGTTTCTGGAACACGCCCGCGATTTGTTTCTTTTTATTTGTTGTTGGCCGGAAACACGCTTGGCAAGTCGAGCAGGATAAGGTAGGTGGAATCATCCGCCCGGCATCACGTTCATCATCACCATTATCGCACCATAATCCGAGAGTCCACTGCACCTTCGTCCACTTCTGTCCCTTCAGGGGTAAATTATTTTTTCCACTTGAAATGTAGTATTAATGCATTTCTTGTACCAGTAAAATCATGAATACTTACACCGGCAGAATGAACGAGGGATGTTTTGTTTAAAAGTGAGCCATCTGAAGCTTTCAGAGTGTGTATTTCATGCGAGAACTTTTTACAGGAACGTTAGATATGAGGATATTATCACTTTCGCGCTTCGTTTACTTGGAACGCGCATTTACAGCAACCTGAAAAAAAAAATGCCTGATGCGAAATTGTGAAGAACACTGAAAGAAGTGAACCCACTGCATGACGATATTGACGCCGAGAGCAAACACTCATCTGTCCTGGGGTGCACAATTCTGCAGAAAGCGCCTGAATCGGCTAATATGGGATTATTCAGTTCCTCGCTGTCATGTTCCCTCGCACTGTCAAAGCCCTTCCACTCCTTTCTTTTATTTTTTTGCCACGCTCACGCTTTCCACCGTATATGGGTCGTTTGACGCGAGCAGGACAGGGTCGAAGACTGAGGGTTCTGCCCCGTAGTCCTCGCTGGCCAGCGGGCACGCGGCTTCGTTGACAGTGCCACAAGGGTCTTCCGGTAACTTGTCCATATATGTATACGCCCTTACAAGTAGTCGTGACCGCGGAGCGTGCATACTGTTCCATAGCCACATGACCACGTATGCGCTGTCGTCCAACGGCGTTTCCTCGGGACGCTTAGGGACGCCACTACTGTCAGTGAAGGCGACCACTTTGCCCGCGGTGGACGCACAGTCCCGTCCCAAATCTTGTTGGTCGCGGTGAGGACCGTGGCGCAGGGACCGAGCTTGTCGCCGTAACCGAAACTCCGCGATTTTTTGGCTGCAAGTGATGTCATCAAAGCCAGTTTGGCCCGTATGTTGACGGTATTCCAGTCCGCATGTGCAAATTTCTCGCTCTCAGCGTGGTTTGCACGTAATTCCCACGCTCTGCGGTCGTCATGTTCTTGCTTGTGAGAGCTTCGTGCACGAGTGTAAAGGTAGGGCAGTGTGAATGACGAGGGACTCCAGATGAAGTCTTGCAGAGAAATTAAAGAATTCATTTGGACTCACTCGCAAACCAGCCTACCATCCGTTACCTCAACCAGATGATAGGCAATTTTAATATCACCTTTTCTAAATCGCTCGCCCGCATACTAAAACATATGCTGTAAGTTCCGCGTTGAACCGGCCCCATTGTGAGCAAGGATTCCGTCTGCAACCCGAAACATCCCGTAGGTTTTTCTTTGACTTGGTCAGGGACCCAAGTTGAGTTGAGTTGAGTTGAGTGGTTGTAGGCTACTGGTGGGATTAGCCTTGCAGTAGCTGCCGGCAATTTCTTCAATTATGCATGTACCTTTCCTAACAGTATTCCGCCAAACACGGTTTGAGACCGACCGGGACAATTGGTGTTGCATGTTACTTTGAATTTCAGCGCACACCGGCACACGGACAGAAAACGACGAAGGCAAGTGCCGACTTCCAACTGTTATTTTATTTCCAGCGAGTAACATATATTTGCACACGCGAATTTTATGATAAAAAAAAAATTATGCAACGAAATCCCTGATAGCAGGTGCGCGACTATGTGCCAACTGTGAAACACCCTAAGTTGGCGTACCGGTTTCCACGGATTCTAAATATGATAATTACTTTTGAGAAAGAGCGTTGGAATGGTTCCTGACAGCACCATTGACATTGCTAAGGATGGTGCTTTCACAATGCCTTTCATAGTTTTCTCGCAAAAAGAATCGTGATATTCAGGATTCGCAGAAAGTAGTGCCCCCACTTATCGCGTCTCGCAGTCGACACATATTTATGCACTGGTTATCAGGATTTGGTTGTATCATTTCTTCGGGATTGTAAATTTCACGTGTGCTTGAAAATTTTCTCTTGGAAAAATAACACAAAATACATCTGTAAGTCAGCGCTCGTTTTTGTAATTTCCTGTCTTTCTCCCGGTGAGCGCTGTAATTCTCAGTTCAGTCAAGCGCTTGATTTATTCACAGAAACTGCACTGAAACCAGTGCGTTTAACCATTGTTCTCCGTCATAAGAAAGCCGCAGTATTTCGTTTGTTCATTTTTTTCTTTCTTTTCCTTTTTCGATGGCACCGGTATTCACATAATTTCAGATGTAGTAAAATGTTTCTTTTTTTATTTGCTGTATGAATTTCTTCACTATAGCCTTCTTCGTTATATCAGAGATAACATACGCAGACAACTACGGAAGTGTAATAGGGCATTTTATTAGTTTTGGACTGCGAAATATGGTTTAACATTAACATTACTCGTGCGTGCGTGCGTGCGTGCGTGCGTGCGTGCGTGCGTGTGTGTGTGTGTGTGTGTGTGTGCGTGTGCGTGTGTGCGTGTGTGTGTGTGTGTGTGTGTGTGTGTGTGTGTGTGTGTTTGCAAACGCTTCATTAGTGTCTACAGACTGCTATCCGGAACTTCAGTAACGGCTACATTAACAACCTCGCGCACTCTCTACTCAACCAGCAGAAAACGACAGTGCTCTCGTATGGACTCCAACACATCAAGGACTCCATGGCAACGAAATGGCTCATGCCGCTGCTCGAGGATTCACGGACCGAGTGGCCGCAAATATGGGCCTAACCCTAGAACTCCATGACTCCCAAGAACACACCAATAAAGACACACTCGTCACATTCCATGAAATTTGCACGCATTAGACACCAACGCCTTATGTATCCACCTCTCTCTGTGCCTAGAACGCGCCAGAGAGAAATACTGTGGCGACAACTACAAATTCGCACTTTTCTTGCCCCACGCACTTTGCACTTATTCTTTCCAGCCACATACCCGACGCCCAAGTGTCATTTTTGCCCTGTCCCGATTGCAGATCTCTCCCATATCATGTGGCAATGCCCCATCGACACTCCCCCCCCCCCCCGCACGCTCAGATCATTAATTAGTAGCGAGGAGCTGTGGAAGACTGCCCTGCGCAGCTCCGATCCCACCCTACCGCACCGAGTCCTGAGGTGGGCTGAGCAGGTAGCGGAGGCCTACCACGACTGGTAGACGGACTTCTAGCCACATAATGTGGTGACGGACGCCTGCTGGGACTGGAGTACTTGGACCTCCCTCTGTCCCTCCCGGCCCCTCCCCTCTCTTGAACGGGGAATAAAGTTCATTCATTCATCCATTTCATTATCATAGCACAATTATTATGTGCACGTCTTGTTGTGAAACTTAATAACAGGTACAAAATGAAGGTTATACAGGTCTACGCCCCTACATCCAGTCATGATGACCAGGAAGTCGAAAGCTTCTATGAAGACGTGAAATCGGCGATGGGTAAAGTCAAAACAAAATACAGTATACTGATGGGCGACTTCAATGCCAAGGTGAGCAAGAAGCAGGCTGGAGACAAGGCAGTGGGAGAATATGGCATAGGCACTAAGAATAGCAGGGGAGAGTTATTAGTAGAATTTGCGGAACAGAATAATATGCGGATAATGAATACCTTCTTCCGCAAGCGAGATAGCCGAAAGTGGACGTGGAGGAGCCCGAACGGCGAGACTAGAAATGAAATAGACTTCATACTCTGCGCTAACCCTGGCATCATACAAGATGTGGACGTGCTCAGCAAGGTGCGCTGCAGTGACCATAGGATGGTAAGAACTCGAATTAGCCTAAACCTGAGGAGGGAACGGAAGAAACTGGTGCATAAGAAGCCGATCAATGAGTTAGCGCTAAGAGGGAAAATAGAGGAATTCCAGATCAAGCTACAGAATAGGTATTCGGCTTTAACTCAGGAAGAGGACCTTAGTGTTGAAGCAATCAACGACAATCTTGTAGGCATCATTAAGGAGTGTGCAATAGAAGTCGGTGGTAACTCCGTTAGACAGGATACCAGTAAGCTATCGCAGGAGACGAAAGATCTGATCAAGAAACGCCAATGCATGAAAGCCTCTAACCCTACAGCTAGAATAAAACTGGCAGAACTTTCGAAGTTAATCAACAAGCGTAAGACAGCTGACATAAAGAAGTATAATATGGATAGAATTGAACATGCTCTCAGGAACGGAGGAAGCCTAAAAGCAGTGAAGAAGAAACTAGGAATTGGCAAGAATCAGATGTATGCGTTAAGAGACAAAGCCGGCAATATCATTACTAATATGGATGAGATAGTTCAAGTGGCTGAGGAGTTCTATAGAGATTTATACAGTACCAGTGGCACCCACGACGATAATGGAAGAGAGAATAGTCTAGAGGAATTCGAAATCCCACAGGTAACACCGGAAGAAGTAAAGAAAGCCTTGGGAGCTATGCAAAGGGGGAAGGCAGCTGGGGAGGATCGGGTAACAGCAGATTTGTTGAAGGATGGTGGGCAGATCGTTCTAGAGAAACTGGCCACCCTGTATACGCAATGCCTCAGGACTTCGAGCGTACCGGAATCTTGGAAAAACGCTAACATAATCCTAATCCATAAGAAAGCGGACGCCAAAGACTTGAAAAATTATGGACCGATCAGTTTACTGTCCGTTGTTTACAAAGTATTTACTAAGGTAATTGCAAATAGAATCAGGAACACCTTAGACTTCCGTCAACCAAAGGACCAGGCAGGATTCCGTAAAGGCTACTCAACAATAGACCATATTCACACTATCAATCAGGTGATAGAAAAATGTGAGGAATATAACCAACCTTTATATAAAGCTTTCATTGATTACGAGAAAGCGTTTGATTCAGTCGAAACCTCAGCAGTCATGGAGGCATTGCGGAATCGGGGTGTAGACGAGCCGCATGTAAATATACTGAAAGATATCTATAGCGGCTCCACAGCCACCGTAGTCCTCCATAAAGAAAGCAACAAAACCCCAATAAAGAAAGGCGTCAGGCAGGGAGATACGATCTCTCCGATGCTTTTCACAGCGTGTTTACAGGAGGTATTCAGAGACCTGGATTGGGAAGAATTGGGGATAAGAGTTAATGGAGAATACCTTAGTAACTTGCGATTCGCTGATGATATTGCCTTGCTTAGTAACTCGGGGGACCAACTGCAATGCATGCTCACTGACCTGGAGAGGCAAAGTCGAAGGGTGGGTCTAAAAAATAATCTGCAAAAAACTAAATGTTTAACAGCCTCGGAAGGGAACAGCAGTTTACAATAGGTAGTGAGGCACTGGAAGTGGTAAGGGAATACATCTACTTAGGACAGGTAGTGACTGCGGATCCGGATCAGTAGACTGAAATAACCAGAAGAATAAGAATGGGCTGGGGTGCGTTTGGCAGGCATTCTCAGATCATGAACAGCAGGTTGCCATTATCCCTCAAGAGAAAAGTTTATAACAGCTGTGTCTTACCAGTACTCACGTACGGGGCAGAAACCTAGAGGCTTACGAAAAGAGTTCTGCTTAAGTTGAGGACGACGCAACGAGCTATGGAAAAAAGAATGATAGGTGTAACGTTAAAGGATAAGAAAAGAGCAGATTGGGTGAGGGAACAAACGCGAGTTAATGATATCTTAGTTGAAATCAAGAAAACGAAATGGGCATGGGCAGGACACGTAATGAGGAGCGAAGATAACCGATGGTCATTAAGAGTTACGGAATGGATTCCAAGGGAAGGACAGCGTAGCAGAGGGCGGCAGAAAGTTAGTTGGGCGGATGAGATTAAGAAGTTTGCAGGGACAACGTGGCCACAATTAGTACATGACCGGGGTTGTTGGAGAAGTATGGGAGAGGCTTTTGTCCTGCAGTGGGCGTAACCAGGCTGATGATGATGATGATGATGATTATGTGCACGGAAAAACAGAGTAGTGGTTCTTGTGGGGAAGGAGGAAAGGCTAGCACTATCTTCTGCAACCCATGCGGGAGCACGGCTCAGCGCCAGCAGGGTGGCGGAGTTGGGATTAGAAGAGAGAGAGGGTAGGAGGGAGAAAGGTAGAGGGTCGTCCCAGCAGCATCAGAGCAGCCCGGCCGGGAGGGCCGTGGGTTCGACCGGAGGAGTAGGCGGGAGGTAGACCGTATAAGAGGTGGCCCAGCAGAAGTGAAGTAGTGGCGGATCAGGAAGCCCGAGGTTGGGGGATGGCCGTTAGGCTATCCGTCTTTGTAGACATTTCCTATAGTCTCGCCGAGAGCCCCGACGAGTTGAGGTACTCGACGACACTTGGGAAGGCTGGTAGCTGATTACGACAGGGGAAGAGGATATCTTCCTGTTGTGAACATGGGAGTCCCAGGCGGTGGAACTCCTGCAGAAGTAGGCCGCGGTGCTGCAGGTGAGCAGGGCAGGCCAGCAGGAGGTGCTCCATAGTCTCTGCTTCACCACAGGAGGCACAGGCTGGCGAGGTGGCTTTCCCAACGCGGTATCGGCGAGCTGCCGTCCAGTAGCAGCCAACTCGCAGTCGGAGCAGCAACGAGGTATCCCTTCGTTGGAGGCCGTGCTGTGGAAGAGGCCGGGGAGGCCGGCCCAGGGATACCCGTTTGTCCGGGTGGCAGGCGATGATGTGCCGACGCAGCCTGTGTCTCGAGAAGTCCGCGGCCGTTACAGCAGGGCTGAGGGGGATGCTTGAGCGGTGGGCACTCTTTGCAAGAGTGTCCGCCTCTTCATTGGCCGGGATCCCCACGTGTGCCGGTAGCCAATGCAGGGATAGCGAGCACCCTGCGTCCTGAAGGGCCGATAGTCTTGAATAGAGCAGCGCAAGCCCAAGGCTAGCCCTGTCAGGGTTCTACAGGCAGAGCAGCGCCGCCTTGGAGTCGCAGAAGATGGCTGCCAGGTTCGCTGGTAGCTCCTCTGCCAGTGGGTCCACAGCAAGGCGGAGTCCTGCTAGTTCTGCTGCGGTAGAGCTTGCATGTCCCGGGAGACGGCACAGCTTGCCCGTTTGTAGGGCCGGTGCAACGCAGGCTGCTGTGGATGAGTCCGTCTTCGGTATCACGGATCCATCGACGAAGATATGAAGGTGGTCCCCAAGTCTCTCTTTGAGGAGAGGGGCTGCCGTCTGCTGTAGGGCACATGTTGGTGAACGGTTCTTCGAGACACCTGGCAGCTCCGTCGATATAGGGATTGATGGGCGAGGCTGTACAGCCTTTTGCAGGCGTGTCTCCTATGACTTCCTTATAGAGGCCACACAGCCGTCCCATGTGTGATGCTGGCCAGGTGCGTAGGCGGGTCAGGAGTGCTTGACCATCTGCGGCGTGGTGTAGGCGATCAATGTGTCGTAGCCCCTGTTGCAGGAAGAGTAAACAAAAACAAAGAATCATAATACATACGTTTAAAGTAGAAAGGGCAGTTCCTTCTGGGCTAAGAAAGATAACATTTAAGAAAAGTTAAAAAAGGTGTACAAAACAACTCATGTGAAACAAGTGACCGTAATACAAATAGATCTGGGCAGCTTGCTGGAATGAATAAAATGAAAGGGGACGGGAATGAGGGAGTCACTTACGAGCATGAATTCTACCTAGTGGCAAGGCCATAAAGAGCGATGAAATGGCGACACTGTAAGCGGAGACATTCATAAAGGTAAACAGACTTGATAGTTATGTGTGTTTCCTTTTTTTATCCCCGTCACGTTTTATCTAACAGTATGGACAAAGGATTTATACTGGCGGCCCTTACGACGCTGCCCAATAACTCACAGTATAACAAAAGGTGGTGGAGAAACACAGTCGGTGGCGACACAAAAAATTACAAACGAGTTAAGCCCACAAAAACGCAGTGTACCTGTCCTTCACCTTTAAAAGAGAGGGGAGCCAGCAGGAGTCTCTTTTTGTTTTTGGAGGCTTTGAAAAAAAAGAAAACACTTATGTAGCACGTATTGAGCAACAGAAAGCTGGATTAAGAATTCTTCAAGATGTCTACAATTTTCTCAATGATGCTTTACTCTGAATATTTTAGAGGTTGATTAACTAAGAATAACGAATTATGTAATTAGGCAAAATACAAGAAATAGCCTGACTAGCTCCAAGCGACGGCAAACAATGTTACCATGGTTCTGTCCAGCTACGGGGCACCTGCGTATTACAAAAATTTGGCACAATTACGTGGGACACAGTGTATATCTTGCACTTATCCTGAGCGCCTTGATTAACTTTTCATTTTTTTTAAATACTTTGGTGCTGCTAAATTTGGGATGTAGTACTTGCGCGACTACAGGTCCTACTCTGGTATATGCGATAATCAGGGGCATACAGTACGACGAAAGAAACAAGTTCTGCTGGCTCACCTTCGACATTGCGAGCATAACTAAAGCAAGCGTGTTCGCTCATCGCTGACATTCTTCTTTTTATTCGTTCATCTTTTCCTGGCTGTTAGTTCCCCTGTAGCCTACTTTACAGGTCCCAGCGCTGGCGGCGCAGCGTGATGACCGCAACATCAGGCGAGGTAATGGTCCCATGTTCCCCAGAGTCCCATAAACATGAGCGCTTCCGGTGCCAGACGCGAGAAATATGGGCGCGTTGAGAGCGATTAAGCCACCATAAAACGAGCCCTGTTGTTTGCGTGGAGGTATTCTATGAAGGGAAGCCGCAGCTGTTGCAACGTTGCAAGGTATTAGTTGCGGACCGTTCCATAGGGGATGAAAGGTCATCATTGATGTTACAACTGAGTTAAATGAATCATAATGTGTTATAAAAAAGACAAGCTGACTGGGATGCAGTGTTAGTACATGCTGTAACTTGATCGTTTGAGAGTATACGCCTTTAGAGTAACTAATAGACTACGAGCACAAGTTGACAAACTAAAAAAAAAAGAATAATGAGCACTCACCCGGACTCTCTCAGACTCAGTCCCACCCGGGAGTCTAAGTCTTTGTGAGCACGGCTGTGTAAATTTTGGTGAGCCTGAGTCCGAGTGAGCAACGGCTGAGTAGAATGTTGGTCAGTCGGACTCTGAGCACGGCTGTGCAGAAGTGGAGTGAGTCTGAGTACGTTGTAGGTTCGGCTGTGATAGCATTTCGGTGTGTCTGAGTCCGAGTGCGCATGGGTGCGTATAATTTTTTTTTTTTTGTCTGAGTCCCTGTGAAGGGACCGAAAAAACAAGAGAGAAATATGTTGTGAGATTATGAATGAACTTGATTTTATTGACATATATGTGTCAGGTAAATAAACATATGCCTGCGTGACTGCGCACTTTATGTGCCATAGACAGCGCAGGTATTTCAGTCCTCAACTTGATGCACTTTATATAAATTAGGGCGCCTTTGATTTTGATAGCTACAACGTGCTTTCTTTACAAACGACTTGGTAGAAGACGGAAAACAAGCTAAACTTGCTCATATATGTTTATAAGATGAAGCATACATGCGTAATGGCTGCAGAGGCGAAGCTTAGTTTCCGAAGATTCGTGCCTTCTGTTCTTTCTGTTGCCTTTCCGTTGTCATTCCGTTGTCCTTCCATTCACCGCGACGCAATCTAACTACGAAATGCAGGGGGGGGGGGGGGAGGCAATATTATGCTAAGCCTCCATTAGAGGCTTTCTTCTAAGTACATCCTGGCCATATAAACATTCGGTGTAGGCGCGTGGAGGTTGAACACTTCCGGTGCACTGTCGCGGCACGCACTTGGGTAAATAATGGCTCTACCAGCACAGACGTGTTCCTTGTGGTCAGAGCGCAATTAACAAGCGGTGGTGATGAATCGTCGGACGCCAACCGCAGCTTTTACGCGGGAAGGCAACGCGCTTGTCGACGCTCTGATGCTCTCTGGGTTTCTGCATAATGTGGCAGGTGGCACATAAATATAGCTGAGAGCATTAACTTTTGCCATAATGCGGATGGCGGTGAATGTTTGCTGCATGGAGCCCAAAACAAACGCGTGTTTGTGCATGTCATTCTAACGCCGGTTTGTAGTGAAGACGCGCGAACGTCTTCGGTAATCTCGTAGTGCCTGCATGCAACCACAGTAGCTATTGGCACACTTACGCGCGCGCAATGCCTTATATACTGCGATTGAAGTGTGCAGTGTAAGAGGCGAGAACTTTGGAGGCGTGACAGATCAATATTTCTAACTACATATGGTGCAACATAATTGTTAGAAATGTGAGGAAGCATCTTTGAATCGCTATCTCTCCAGAGATACGGAATAGATTTGGCGTGCAGCCTTTATCTTTTTACCAATGTGCTCCGGATGCTCCCTCGCGGAAGCAAGACGCAAAGGCCATGGCGCCTTTTTTAAAGGTGTCGTCCCGTTGTTGAAAAGCAAAGAATGGATGGCACATAGTTATTTCCTACTTCCCTACGACCTACCCACCCCCCTCCCATCCATTAGGTACGTGTCTTATTGCCGCACATAAATGGCAGCGGGGTAACTTGATGGGTAAGTTGAGATTGCGCGTTGAATTCCTTATTTATAAAGCATGCATGCGCAAGGAACGTGTTCCGTTTATTAGGCTGCATGACTACTGCGCGCGTGAATATTAATTTATTATGTATCGCATTTCCGTAGCTCATTTCGACACTTTCTTTTTTATAACCGGGAATGTTGAGCGAATGGTTGTTTCGCAATTCGCCATTTTTCATTGCAGAGAGCGCTGGCGGCCTTTTTATTCTCTAAGGAAGACGCGGGCTACTTTTCTTCGTTCTTGCGAAGCTGCTCGTGCCGAGAAAAAGCACTGACGGGTTGGCAGAGAAAAGATTCTCAGATGAATCTACGCTGTCCTTGCGATGTAGCACTGTAGGCGCGCTCTTCGCGGGATCGCAGAACCTTTTTTGTAAACAAACGCGTTTTTCTTCTACCCAGCCGAATGCTGTAAATGCCATACCTGAAAGACGCGTGCATTTTGTTTACCAGCATCTTTTCAGTGGCTTCGTGATGTTGCGTCCCTGCGTACGCTTGCTTACGGGAAAGGCGTTTTCAGCGACAACGGAAAACTGTTCACTCGCATTTTATTTCGGAATTATTTGAGGCGCATTTGCAGTGTCCAAGAGCAGAGTCACAAGCAAGCCAATATCTCGAGTGCTCTCGGATTTTTCCTTGACTCTTCAAATGAATGAACACGAACAGTGAGAGTGGCTGATCTGTATTCTTTTAAGGCTGTTGGTGTAACTAAACGTGAACGGTGTTTTATGTAAACAACCTCCAGAGTGACGGAGGTTCAAAAGCTATCCTGAGCATAAAATAGAATTTGACGTGAAATTTTAGTACGAACAGAGCAAACGGTAAGCGAAAGTTCAGTTCCTACAATTGTTAAGGGAAAAAAAAAACGGCGTTAGCTGTACAAAAGGAAGTCGTTAATCAAGGACGCGGTGAGAGAAGTTGAATGCTTACTGCCATCCGCTAGCTGCATCTGTACTGTGGTTGCTGACAATTGTCTTTCCTTGCCGAGCTTTCCCATAGCGTCGTGGCTAAATCAGTAAGACGTCTAACATCATTATTAGCAGAATTGCTAATAAAGAAGACTAAAAAAAACATTGTGGGGTTTTACGTGCCAAAACCACTTTCTGATTATGAGGCACGCCGTAGTGGGGGACTCCGGAAATTTCGACCACCTGGGGTTCTTTCACGTGCACCTAAATCTAAGCACACGGGTGTTTTCGCATTTCGCCCCCTTCGAAATGCGGCCGCCGGGGCCGGGATTTGATCCCGCGGCCTCGTGCTCAGCAAAAGAAGGCTAAGATTACACCTGTGAGTTGAAGCTTATTTCGCAGCCATCTGCCGATTTCTCTCCCTTTGCGCGCTGCCTCGAAGCCCAAGTTCGCTAACATGCGGGTCGCCTCTTCTTTCTTTGCGTGTACTCATACCTCGCGTAAGCTTCAATTTTCGTGTCTTAGTCTCTGATTGATATTAAGCTAGCTCGTTATTTTTTTCTGATACGCTACAAATTCCGAGCTCTCCCAACTTCTCGTCAAGGAGAGAAGAGACAAAAGGATGCATAGAAAGGCAGGGAGGTTAACCAGAGGCAGTTACGGTTGGCTACCCTGCACGGGGGGGGGGGAAGGGTGAAGGGGAGATAAAAAGAGAAAGAGAGCGGAAGGGGGAGATAGAAAGAAATAGAGAAGAGCACGACCAAACCGCGTATACCACAGATCGGTAGGGGGCGGCGTTCTTACAGTCTATCGTGAATCCCCGCAGCCCGCAGGAACCTTAATAACACGCGTAAGTCCTTTAACGTGGATGTTCAGTGGGAGTACTGACCTAAAGCTTTCAGTTCCAATAGTGGACGATTGTCTAACTGGTCCAGTACTCTGCACATCACTTGTCTCTGAGCACTATATCGCGGGCAGACACGCGAGCGTCTCATCGATGTTGCATGTGGCGCACGTGGGGCTGTTACCCATTCCAATAATGAAAGCATACGTGTTCGTAAATGCAACGCCTAGCCACAGACGGTACAGCATGGTCTATTCACATCGTGGTTAACCAGGCGGTAGGTGCATCCGTATGTCCGGTGACAACGAACGCAAACGACACATGGTGAAAGTCTTGGAGTCCCACAGAGTCAAAGTACATTCACGGGACATCAGTCGCAGCCCCGCCGCAGCGTCTGTTCGCGAAAACTGCTCGTCAAAGTGCGTGTTGCAGCTCGGCTAGCTAGCAGATGTCGCAAAACCAACTATTTTCTTCCTATATATTAAGGCGAATAAGGGTAATAGCCTTCTTTGGCTTAAAGCACGTTGGCGGATTAGTCGGCTAGTATTCATAGTAACACAGTGCAGCGTCATTGGTCGAGGACAGAGGATAAATTCGACATGCAGTTTTCTTCGTTTGGCTGTTTTGCCCGTTTTCGTGGTCGGTGGTCGAGGGTCCGTGGTCGGACTTCCACCGTCAATACAAAGGCGCTAATGCAAAGAGCGCGCACACTCGCAAAGCCGAGGAGCACACGCACAGCTCTACCGAAATGCGGCCGCCGCGGGCGGGATTTGATCCCGCGACCTCGTGCTTAGCGACACATCACCCTATAGCCGCTAAGCCACCGCGGCGCGTGCCGTATAAATATGTGAACATTCGCTAACTAAATTAACAAGCATGCACGCGCGCAGAAACAAACTTGAACACATCTCACTCGATGACCGCGGAAATTGGCTGTCGAAACGCTAGAGTCAGGAAGCGCGGCAGCAGCAGTGAGCGAATTGACCTTCGTGCTGCCTCTCGCTTCAACGCGAACTAAGTTGCCGGAACATAGCGCCCACAAAGCTGTGATACCGCGACGCGCCTAGGCTTTACTCTTCGCAGATCGCTTTCAGGATAAGGCTGGCGTGGCCACCCACGGACGCGCCATACGCAGCAGCCGCCGGAGTAGAGCGCTCCCACCTCTGTCCCCTCCCCCCAGTGCCTTGCGCGCGACGAAAGACGACGCGCTTCCTCCCCACTTTCCTCCCTTGAGCGTGCGAGATTGAGCCGCCGTGGTCGGCTCACCCTTGCACGCTTTCACTCACACAGCATACGGCGCGCGGCGACGATGTTATTTTCCTTGGACTTTATACGGAACACCGCAGCGACGGCAACGCCGATGGCAGAAATGCTCCTGGAGTGTCCATATACTTGCTATCGCAATAATAGGTAATTTGTCTATTTTCAGAATTATTATTGCGACAGCATTTACATGGACACTCCAGCTGCATTACGCAGCACGGACCTGGCGGAGCAGCTCTGGGCTGTCCAGCGAGCCCACGATGCGTCCAGGGAGTTACAACTCCCGGTCCCAACGTGGGAGTAGCCCGCTCTATGGGACCTTGCGCCCCGTAGCTCGCAGGACCTTTCAATAAAGTTACTCCATCCATCCATCCATCCATCCATCCAGATGCATTTTAGCCGTGGCGTCACCGTGATGTTCGTATAAAGTCCAAGGGTGATAACACCCTTGTCACGCGCCGTACGCTGTACGCATGGTCTCGGCTCAGTCTTGCGCGCGCAAGAAAGGAAAGTGTGGGGAGGAAGCGTGTCGTCTAGAGTCACGCACGAGGCACCGAGAGGAGGGGAGGGAGGGAGTATGGTGTTGTACTCTGGCAGCAACTGTGTATTGCGCGGCCGCGCGCGCTGTTGAAAACGATCTGCGTTGCGGGCAGAGTCTATGGTCGCCGACGGCTCATACTTTTGTACATCCTGTATTCTCGCCGCTCAGTTTGCGTGGAAGCGATAGCCAGCGTGAAAGTCACTTCGCTCGCTTCACTCACGCCAAGGTTTCGACAGCACCCGCCGTGGTTGCCTAGTGCCTTTGGTGTTACGCTGCTAAGCGAGATATCGCGGGATCAAATCCCGGCCACGGCAGCCGCATTTCGTTGGCGGAGAGTTGCAAGAACAGCCGTGTAATTAGATTGAGCTGCAAGGTAACGGTCAAAATTAATCCAGGCACTACAGCGTGCCTCATAATCAGGTCGTGGTTTTGGCACGTAAAACCCAATAATTTTGTTTTATTTTAACACCGAGTGTCCGCGGCCATCAAGTATGATGTGTTCATGGTTGCTTCTGTGCGCTGACACAATGCTTGTTAATTTAGTTTATAAGAGAATGTTTAAAAGTTTATACGGACGAGAAAACTACTATCCATGCTTTGTATAGCTGTCAACTAATTTATTAATCATTACTAACCATTTGTAATTGTGCGGTCTGTGTCTGATTATGTGATTTATTTATTTTAAGTGTCGCTACGGTGGAGCAATTGCCGGTAGCAACTGCAAGGCTAATCTCACCAGTAGCCTACAACCACTCAACTCAACAACTCAACTCAAACTTGCTATCACAATCGACGCTTCGCTTTTTGCGCGGAAGTGCGACGTTTTTGTCTAATTACTACTTCGAGGCTGTTTCAAATGTATGTTCGATTGTAAAAAGAACCGACCGCAAATTATTTATTTTCCCTTGGTTTCCGTTTTAAAGGAAATTTGAAGGCATCTCGTTATGCATCTGGTATGTGCGCTGTCTCCACGAGCGTGAGCTACGGCGTAGAAGGCGGCTGCCTTCTCTCTCTCTCTCTCTCGCACAAAGTGGCGTTATCCCGCAGACTCCATAGCTGGAGATGACGGTGGCGGCGGCGAGAGAGAAGGGTTTTTGCCAGCGCTCCTCTCACCCTGAAGCATAAGGTGGTTCACACGGGACATATCCGATAAGACTGTGTAAAGTCCCATTCCTCGACTGTACTGCAGGACTCCTTAACCAGCTGCAGGGCTCCTTAACCAATACGAAGAGCGAAAGCGCCTAAAGACATGTTCATCCGTGACACGTCGCCCGCTCAACGTCTGCTCGCCCTGCCGTCGATGCATGCTCCCCTAATCAGTTCGTTCTTTGACTCAGCTAGCGTTTGGCGCTGCAAAGATAAGCAGCATTTACGTTATTGTGAGAGTAGAGCATAGGCTTATATATATTATAACAGGTCTTATAACGCCATAGCAAAAATAGCAATTATGAAGGAGTAGTTAAAAGCATCCTGGCTCTCCCGTAATCCATTGTAGATTCAAGCAAGGAAACGGCATCCGGCAAAGCAGATTGATTGCAGATTATACTATCCACAATCTTAATATGGCTGTAGTGCATGTTTAGAACGGCGCACACCACCACACCACACCACACTGAACCATGTCATACTGTGCACTGGCTCATATGGACGGTGCCCAGCTAGAAGAAAACCGGCTGAAGGCGGCACGGCAGGCAGCGAAAGACGCCAGAAATACAGCGCACTGCCCAGCTAGAAGAACAAAACTGCTTGAAGGAGGCACCACGCTATGTGGCGCCATCTCTCGATACGACGCAAGACCGGAGCCGCGGAACTCACGGACCGCTGGCGTTCTAAAGAGCACAGGCGATCCTGTCTCAGCACCAAAAGATAATGAAGTGTATGGTGCCCTGAATCTGCCTTTTGAACGTCGCCCTATTGGAAATGGTGAATAAAACTTCACCGTACTAGAAGTTACAGCTTAAGTGATATTGTGAACAAACATTAGGAAGAACTCGGAAACAATATTTTTTTGCAACTTATTTGAGCAGTAACTAGCGTATTTAATGCGGTCCTGTAGAAAGGGTGGTGGCCAGAGACTGCATTTTCCTTAAGCTACGATTGGTTGCCCGGACAATCTTGTTTTGTTCTCGAGACTTGCCCAGATAAGAGCCCTGGCTTTTGGCTCAAGTTCACTTAAAGGTCGCCGACAACGCGAGCTAAATGTATTTCATGCTCTATAGTGGCACTACAGGCTTTTGCTAACCAAGTTTGGCAATATTCGGACGTGAATTGGGATGAACATATTAAACTGAACCGTTGTGATTATAACTCTTTCGGTGGCCGCTATATTGAAGCACACATGCGCAGGCTCACATTAACTGTTAAATGCGGTAACGTGTCTGTCACTTAGGCACTGGAACAAATACCATTTACAATTTAGTCTTTCGCAATTTGATTAAAACAGGAGTGACTGATAGTTGCTTGCGTATATTTCTACCACCTGCAACCATGAGCCGCCCACATGCAAAACAGTCATTATTTCGAAGTCTTCCAAGCTTTCCAGGAAGTGGTGCTTAGTAAGGGAAAAAGAAAACAAGCGTTTCTACAGCATTCTTTCTTTCGGTAGGGTCAGCTTTATAGCAGTCTCAAGCAAAAGACAGAAATAAAGAAAATAGAAAGGAATAAGAAATAAAAGAGGGGAATATGAAAGGAAAAAGAGAGAGAAAGATAAAAGGGGTGACATGGGAAGAATAAATAAAGAAAGAACACTAAAACATTGTTTCTGTTAGAAGAGAGGCACTTGCAACGATTCGATAGAATGCCTAACAAAATTTGGTTTCTCCTTGTGAGTTCAAAATGATGACGCTCGTGTTCCGTTTGCTGCGAAAGTACTTTCACTTCAGTCACGCTAGAATGACACAGAAACCCAAAACCGCATGTGTCCATTTCAGAGCATGCATTCGCCCCGGCACGGGCTGGCACAATCGTGCAAAGCAGGCCGCGTCAATCGATACTGTTTTGCACGGAACCCCGGGGAAATTCTGGAAGCAGCAGAGACTCGTCCAAGCGGATCGAGCGCGGGCAAGCAATCGGCTGTGTCCTTTCCGAGTGCCCAGGCGACGAGCAGTAACACAACCAAAAAGCGAGAAAAAAATAAAAATAAATGTTACTACTCGGCGACTAGAACAAGGCGCGCCACCTAAGTGCTTGCATTCTATTATGTTTTAGTTTTTACTGCTAAACCAACCTTAACTTGAAACGAGCTGCAGGCTGCTTTTTCAGACTAGAGGCTTCATTCATTCACTTAACCACAGTCATATACAAAAATGCTAATCAGGGGGGCGGGGAGGTATTCTGTAAGAGTCCACCTAGTGGACTGTCCATTTCGGCCGCTGCTGATTGGCTAGGGCCGCTCGTCTCCTCCTCTCTCGTACAGCTGCATCAAATCAGCAGCAGCCGAAATGGACTGTCGACTAGGTGGACTGTTACAGAATACCCCACCAATATTACACTTTATACCCTGCGTGTGTACGCTTTCATATTTATATGAGCACCATCTTAATCGTTAATAACATCAACATAGTCGACTATAACACTCACCGGTATAATAAGGACGCTTGCGTGAAGCCCTGAAAAGCATCGGTAACGATGGTCGCCAGTACTAAGAGTACTGAGGAAATTCCTGTCAGCTATTGTATCAGCATTCGCGTGTAGGCCACTTGGTTCATGATTATGGATGGGAAGCTGTGCTGCATAGTTCTAACAGTCCTGCGCAACCACATAGTTTCCAAAAGATAAATGACACTTATTCACACTATGCTCTGCAGCGTGTGTCTTCTTAAAGATATGGAGCGGAACTTCGTATCCATAACCAGTAACCTTGGTGCGATGGTTGTAGCAACCAGGGAGCGCACGTGAGGAAGCAGTTATCTGGGCCGCTGTCTCGTACGAGTTCGAGATGTCGACGTTCAGTTTCGCCCCACACGAGTGGCCTAAATTGGCCTAGGCCGCGATATGGGCGCGGCTTAGGACAATTGCGTGAGACGAAACCGATTGTCGGCTTTACGAACGCGTACAATATAGAAGCCCTGTTTCCACGATGTCAACCGACAGAAGTCATTAAAGTTTTGGTAACGAGGGTAAAAGCTTCCTGAGAAATCCTTCATTTTTCACATGCCAAAAACAAAATCGTTCGTGGCATTCATTTTTTAATATCTTTTAACTATCAATGAGACGTGCACATATACGGCGACCAGCGTTACAATATCGCGTATGCTTAATAACAAACCGTGTGCAGCAGTTCGAAAGTGGCGCGCAGCAGCGGCGTCTGACCCACCGTGGTCTGGTCTTCATTGCCTTCAGGACGGTCGATAATCTTTCAGCTTCTGTAAATTAGGCTTAAGTAATAAGGGCTACATACAAAGTCATCTCGAGCCATGGGATAACTTGATCGCTTTCTTCGTTCAACAAGCACTACATATTCCTGAAATATTCAGTTCTAGTTGATTTGCAGTAACCCAATTACACTGGTAAGTATATGTTTCCCGATTGCGAAAGCCTGCAGCCGCAAAACATTTTAGCATCATGTCGCTGCGTATCGTGTTTTTTCCCGGCTTTATTTCATGTAAAAAAAAAGGTAAAAGGTCCCACAAGCCTGCAAGGAAATGCTCGCACTTGATGTCGTGCCGTCATCGCTTCAGCCGATTACCTTAGAAATTTGATTTCGCACTCTCTGTAGATTCTGACATAACGCTTAGCGCGCTCTGCATAAAAACTACTGCGCACTGCATGCGCGCTTTTAGATCGCGGCTCAGTCACCCATCCCTGCGGCTAGCGTCGGCGTTCCCGGCGTAACTCAGCGAACGAGCGCAGCGAAAGATGAGAGCGAACGCGGCGCGCAGCGAGGGATGAAAAAAAAAAAGCGACGAGAGGGAACAGGTGCGATGAGGAAAGCGGCGAGGAGGGTACGGCGGAACAGTGAGCGGAGGAGGGAATGGCGAAAGCGGGAGAAGAAAGGCGTAGTGCGTCTATGGTGGCTACGAGATGGTGCCGCCGTAGCGCGAGTCGTATAGACCGTTGACCATTACATCGGTAATATACAGGCCAGCAATGCAGGCGATCAAATTAAAGCTTCAAGCATGGACAGAGAATAATGGCTTTTTGGGAGTGCTTCAGAATGGCTTCAGAATAAGTAGGCGTTTGGATGACAACTTGTTTGTTCTTACTCAGTGTATTGAAATATCAAAAACAGAAAGCAGACCGTTGTATGTGGCCTTTTTAGACATTACAGGAGCCTACGACAACGTAGACCGCAGAATTTTGGGGGATATTCGGGAAGGCGAAGGCTTAGGTAACGATTTTCTACAGATTTTGAGAGAGATTTACCTAGAAAATACCGTTTGCGTTGAATGGGAAGGGATGAGGCGCGAGGAGAAAGTTCATATCAACAAGGGACTGAGGCAGGGTTGCCCTTTATCCCCGCTGCTGTTTATGATGTACATGGTGAGGATGGAGAGGGCGCTAGAAGGAAGTAATATCGGGTTTAATCTCTCATACAAACAGGCGGGTACAGTAGTAGAGCAGCAACTCCCAGGTTTATTTTATGCGGACGACTTTGTGTTGCTAGCTAACAAGCAAAGTGATTTGCAACGTCTGGCTAATATCTGTGGACAGGAAGGCAACAATTTAGATTTGAAATTTAGTGTTAGAAAATCAGGTGTTATGGTATTCAATGAAAACAGTGAACAGACAGTGGAGATACAGGGCCTAGAAATACCTCGGGTAACAGAATATAAATACCTTAGTATATAAATAAACGAAGGCAATAGATATATGAAAACACAGGAAGAAAGCATAACAGTAAAGGGGAAGAGAAATTCTGCCATAATGAAGCACAGAGTGCTATGGGGATACAATAGATACGAGGTCCTCCGAGGTATGTGGAAAGGTGTAATAGTTCCAGGACTTACTTTTGGAAATGCGGTTGTTTACTTTAAATCAGGGGTGCAATCAGGAATCGATGGAAACCAAAGGTCAGTGGGTCGCCTCGCATTGGGCGCTCGCGGGAAGACGACATATGAAGCCGCGCAGGCTGATATGGGCTGGACTAGCTTTGAAGTGAGGGAAGCTTGCGGTAAAGTTGAGTATGAGAACGGCTGAGGAATATGAAAGAAAGTGAATGGGCTGGGAGAGTGTTCAGGTATCTGTACAGGAAAAACATTGATTCACAATGGAGGAAAAGAACTAGGAAGCTTACCAGCAAGTATGCGGCCTGTAGGGTGGGCAACACAGCAACAAAGAAGGTCAAGCGAAAAGTCAGAGAGGCAGAAATAATCTCATGGGTGGCGGCAATGGAAAAGAAACTTGCCATGAGTAACTACTTAAGAGGAAAAAACGAAATCAGGAAACAAACCATTTATGATAACTCAAAGGGAAGCTCGTTACTTTTCGAAGCGAGATCGGGATGCCTTAGAACACGCACCTATAAAGCGAGATATTAGAAGGAAGAAGAATCATGTGCTTGCTGCGGTAAAGCTAGGGAAACGATGCAGCATGTTTTATTAGAGTGTGAAGACGCCTACCCAGCGGTGGATTTAGGCACCACTGACCTCCTTGAAGCCCTTGGGTTCAGCGGGAGCAGTGGTAAAGCAAACATGTCCGCAATAGACATTACTAAGAGGCGATTGGAGGATTGGTAGAAGAAAAGTAGGGAAACGACAAAAGACGGAGACGTACAAAAGCACAGTACGCAATAGGGGATCAGAAAATTTGGGCTTGATAGTTCATAGCGTTATTATTTTTTTTTTTGCATTGTTTAACCTAGGTAGGACATAAGGCAGTATAATAGCCAGAGCTTGGTAGCGTAACCCACTGCCCCGTTCCAAAGGGGACGCTCATAACATCCATCCATCCATCCATCCATCCATCCATCCATCCATCCATCCATCCATCGTCTGGGAGGTTTTTCGGCAGCGGCTTCTGTGAATCGCGCCCATGCGTCACCCACGAGCTGGTCCCACGCGTTGCCTCACGTGATCTCCAGATTAGCGAAGCAGTGGCGCCACACTTCGCTCCTTTTTCGATGTGCCGCACAAGACAGTTTGTCCGCGCCAGCCGATACGTCGTGAAATGAAAACACGTATAGAGCTGCGCTCAAGTTTAGCATTAGGGATTATTGTAAACATCGGTGAATTTTTTCTCCCGTTATTCTAAATATCTTAATTCTTCCCTCTCGATGCAGAAACGTACAGGCGCCGACAAGAGTGGTATACTCCATGCAACGGGAGACGGAGCTGCGGCGTCGCTCGGCATTTTGGCGAGCTGAAGCATGAAACATTGACACGAGTCAAGCGACATGTCTGCCGATAATAAAGGGCACCCATTGGCTGTCTTGATCCCAGATGCTGCCTGTAGATGGCGTCGCGATGCAGTTTGCCGTTGCTCCAGCTCCCGCTTCTTTGCTATGGAAGCCTTGTGAGATATTGAAAGATATTCTGTGTTATCGTAGTCTATGCCAGTGAATCTTCATAGTGTTATATGCCGTTATTGTCCCCAACGTTCACGTTGTAACTGGGCACCAGGAATGCTTGTAAAAGGGTTACGTGTCTAGCAAAGGTGTTTTCTGTCTATCTGTTTTGTAATCGAAAACGGTATGCGAATGGGCTTTTTTTAACTCCGAAATGTTTTATGCAGGACGTACGTCCGCAATCATCATCAGACGAATCCGTGAGATGGTGATACTTCGCCGATTTGTGCCTACTTAATGGTCAGGGAAGAAGTCGTAGAAATGCTACAAAAGCTTGCCCTAGTAAAAGAATTGAGCTGTTGATTTTGTACATTTGTAGCAGTTGTGATACTTACGTATCATGTTTTCTGTCACTGCGAAATTGGGGAGAAAAATGGCCAGTTACCTGACCCTATTAGGGAAGCAAGGATGGTTGTACTTGGAAGTGTCTTGCGGTCAAAGTATCGTTTTAAAGGCGCAAACCATGTACAGGGTGTTTCACTTAACTTGGGCCAAACTTTAATAATATGCAAATGCTACGTAGCAGGAGGGAACTAAGGTAGTTTGCTGTCGCTTGGAGGTACTCAGATGTTTTGCATTCCGCCTAATTAGGTAGTCCTAATTAATTATTAAACTTCTCAATTATTATAAGTAGATTAAAAGTGTCAACGAGGGAATTGTAGAGAAGCATGAAAAACTCCCAATGTAGTTTTCTGTTGCTCAATACGTGCTACGTAAAAGTGTTTTTCTGAACGTGAAAGATGCCCGCGAATACAAGCCAAATTGCCGCGCGACTGGCCGCTCGAGGCACTTTGCGTGCATTCGCGGGCATCTTTCACGAGCTGAAAAACACTTATGCAGCATGCATTGAGCATCATAAAGTTGTATTGGGAGTTTCTCAAGTTGCTTTACAATTTTCTCATTGACACTTTTCATCGAATTAAATAATGAAGAATTTCATTAATAATTATGGCTAATATTTTAATTAGGCGGAACGCAAAAATAATCTGAGTATCTCAAAGTGACCCACACAACATTACGTTGGTTCGATCCAGCTACGTAGCATTTGCATATTTTCAACGTTTGGCCGAAGATAAGTGACACACCCTGTATGCCCCATGAAGTGGAAGATCCGACGTCCGTCCGGTGTGCGGCGTTAATGTCAGATGGTGCCAAAACCCACGTGACCAAGTGATGACATCACGTTTCCGGTGCTATACCTGCTGCTGCTCGCACTGCAATATCCCACGGTGAAGTCAATGAAGGTGAATTCAAGTGCATTAGGGTGTACTAGGGTTGATACAAATTAAGGTTAGCTTTATTGACCTGTTTTAAGGTGGATGAAAATGAGTTAAGGTCGGTTAAGGTGACTTAAGGTCGTTAAGAAATAGAGCAAGGTCGATTAAAGTAAAGTACTGATTTAAGGTGATAACTCGAAGAGGCCCAAGTGCTTTCGCATTCAAATCACGTAAAGCTACTTAATTGGCTGTCAGCTTTTTCTGCCTACATAACGGTTAGGAAAGCAGGCATATAAACATTAAAACGATCTGCTTTCTTTAAAATATTGTGCACTTGATGACAATTAGTTCTTGTCATGAGGGTATATACATACCATTTCTTTTATCATTGAAGTAATGCCATAGAAAACGTGGCCGCCAGCTGGTAGTAAAGGTGGGAGTTCTTGGAGGTGCCTCGGTGCTAACGTGTCAAATTCGGTCGGTGTCTACAGGCGACGACATTGATGGCGCGTTGCTCGTGAGCTTGATATTACATTTGTTGGTTGCACTTCTTTTTCCTGGCGCTTTCTTTTTAGGAGGTAATCCACGACAACCGTCACCGTCAGGTGGCGACAGCGGTTCACACCGTTTTCGCACGTCTGCTTACTTTCAAACATGTCTATGGGCGCTGGCGCGTGACGTCGCCGTAGTTCTCATGACGCAGTTACGCCACACGCGCACTCTCAGTCGCGTCGGGTATATGACGCCTGGCAGACTTCGTGGCGCTGTTTACACTGGGTAGCGGCGCAGGTTTCGTGTGCTTGATTGATTCGATTGATTGACTTTCCTTCTTTCTTTTGCAGCACCAAGTTTGCACACACTGAGGAGACCCATAACCATAGCCTAGTTTGTATCCAAGGAGGACGAGAATCAAACTTTTATTGAAACCAGCAGTTTAGTTGGCTAGGCCTACCATGTGGGGACGTCGAAGTTTTGCGTCTTCGTCGCCTCGCAGACTTGTTGGATAGCCCAGAATTGGTCGTCGAGGTGAGAGCTGAGCAGAGTGGTGTGCCTTCCCGACGAGAGGGTCACAGTATTATTTGTCGGATATTAGAGTTTACATTCCCAGAGCATGTGAGGAAGCGAAGCTGCCCGAGTCTTACCGATCTTACAAGTGTTACTAGGTTAGATGTCTGGGTAGATCCTGTGGTAACGTGTTAGTGAGGGGTACGTGTTTGTCTGCAGCAGGCGAAGGGTGGTTGCCTGTTAATTCAAACAAAATTTAAACAAACAGTCATCAAATATCCACTCAACAGCTCATCAACATTCTAACATACAATTTTGAACAAATATAAAGTTGCGTATAGAATATACAAAAGGATCTTCAGAAGGAAGAAGAGAAAAAGGAAAATAATAGGCATTCAATAACACCAATGAGATGCACATCCCTTAAATCTTTGATTAACGTCAGAGACTTGTTAATTGCATTATATGGTATTCTTTTAGAGCTTTCGTGTTATAAAGAATTCTTAAAAGGGTATGAATGCAAGCAAGCTGGTAGGAATCCATCGGTGAAAAGAAAAAAAAAACAGCGCGATATAAATAGGGACAAGGGAGGAACACAGGACAGCGCGTGTCCTGTTTTCCTCCACTGTCCGTGCGTATTACGCTCTGTTTTTTCACCGATGGAAACAGGTTCTTATGCGAGAGGAATCAACCGAATGTTTAGCTTTCCTTCGTTTTTCTCAGTATGGTATTATTGCTTATATTTCTGATGTTGTTAAGTACGCTATGCTTAACGCCTAATGCGAATGAATAGTATTAGCAATTGGGCGTTCATTGCTTTCTCTGCACAAACCATTTCCTCAATATCTCCTAAGGCTAAACATGGGTAAAAAAGAACGTTACAAATATATGCTGCAAAGGAATTTGAAAGCACTAATAAATACCAATGTAAGCTTTTGAGACTAACGAAAGAAATCTTATCAGTAACCTAAGTACCTTATATATAGGCAAAGTAGTCTTCTTTTTAGTTCAGTAAACATACCGTACGCAAAGTATATTCAGGTACAGTATTTATAACAAGCAGAAAAAAAATAAAAGCATCGCACGGAATTTGTAAGTACAAATAAATTGTAGTTGCACTCTGCAACCTTTCGCTGTTGACGAGTCGTCCTAATCCGCTAGAATTAGCTGCAATCGTAATCCTCGAAGAATGCCCTATCTTTCTTTTTTTGGTATCATAATTTTAGCACTAACGTATAGGGATCCATACTTGATCTGCGTATGAAAAACAAGTAATAGGAAAGCGCGCTTACCGTCACTTGCAGGGTCCAGGATTTCGCAACGTGTTCAATATTTCTTTAACGCTGCTTCCCCAGCGAATGCGACATGGTCAAACATAACCCGTTCCCATTCAAAGAGGCAGAATGTGCAGAAAATTGTCAAAACACGCCATTGTGTAACAATCGTCAATGCACCTGTGATGCGCCGAGAGTTAACGTTTGACCTTCATTTTCATCGCTTACTATATCTTAATTTTTATAACTTATAAAACCATAACAGTCATGCAACAGAACGCATACATGAATAGAAGGCCTGACGCCTGTTTACTTGCCTTGACGCTTTTTTTTATGTACGTAACAATCCTGCGCGTTTAATCTTATGAATGGGACCTCCACCTTAAAGAGAATATATATTTCCCTAAACAGAATGGCTGCGCCGGTGTATTCACTGATTTAAGATGCTGGTGCAGGGAAACGCTGGCTGTGCATTCGATGGCGACGTTTACTGGGAGCAATTTTTCTTCGTATCCGCCAAGTCTGATGTGCGATCGCAAGCAGAGCTCCCTAGAATTTCTGTTCTCAAGTGAATATGAGATGCACGTGCACTCCAGCCAGCCATGACGTAAGTGCTGAAGGAAAAGCAAGATATATAATTTTATAAATATAGCGTTTAGTGATTTATCCTCACTGCTTTGATAAAAGAAGCGCCCAGCTCCCTGGAGATTTTCAGGATGTTTATTGTTGCAATGCGTTTTTGCTGGGGATTTCAGACGCAAACGCGCGTGAACACATTAAGGCAGACACACGATACTATATACAGCGTGGAATTCTGAACGAGCTTGTCGGAAATTGTTTTGAACGTCTTGAAAAAGCTGCTTATGCGCGTGACGAAGAAAATATACCGTTCTTCAAAGCGAGATTCAGTGTAGTTTACCTAGAAACATGTGTTGATTCCGTTGAGAAGATTGTGTCGGAAACGAAGAGGTATTATCTGCTTTAGAATAGATCAGCATTCGCGATGAACGAAAAGGCCAGACTACATATGTGTTCGTATACGTGTTTACGCCTAGACATGTTTAACAAAAAAGTTTGCTCGTACTAAATGCGCATTCGACGTGAGGTGCAGGTTTTCCCGAGATAACGCATAAGAATAATGAGACGTAATAATTAAGGATGCTAATATACGTGACAGTGTTATTTGGGACGAAAAAGAAAACGAATAGTATTAATCAGCTGTGTACTTTGGGAACCTATTCGGCAAAGATGCCATTGCATGAGCTAGTCTTATGAAAGTGATAATCAATTACAAATACGTTCGTTCTTCTGGATAATGATCACGAAAAAAAGCAACAGATCCAGAAAATGTTTCGCAAGGAAATTGCCACGCATGGAAGGTAAAATATTCTTGGCGCAGCTGTGAGCCGTTCCCCTATCACTGCGAACAGCTTGTTCTAATCTTGGCTTGTCAGACATTCCTGCAATGCTTGCAATAGTGCTGTGCCCGCAAATGCGCCGTTTGAAGATAACTACTGGTAGTAAGCACAATTGAAGCACTCTTGTTTTACTGCCTTCCCACAGAACGCAATCGCGAAATAGATGAGTTGTCGCAAGCAGCGTTCCTTCTTGCGTAGGCTGACGGGGCTTCTTAATTTTTCTATTACACGCATTTGTCTGAACTCTGCAAACTCGACACCATAACACGACGCGCACGTGCATTAAACCACGGCAGGTGATAGGAAAATATGTGCCCTCGTGTGTTCTGTATGCCCGCCCTTACATTATGCCAGGAATGCCAAGAATCTCCAACTAGATATCGTTACCGTGTATGGTAATCAGGCTTGCGAACATAGTCTGACCTTATCGCTCGTATATTCGTTCCTTCTGCACCATTTGACGCCTAAAAGATGTAACATCGCTCGTATGTTTTTATATTTTGCAAAGAAGGACAAGGAGCAAAATAAAAGCAGAGATGTCCAAGCTACTTACTCGCCCTTATAGTGTGGATCACGTGCAAAAACAAAATGCCAATCTACAAAACTTTTTGTGAGAAACGGAATTGAGCAACTCATTATGACATGTTTGGTAAATGGAAGGAGACGCTCAGGTGTAGCTATTGCATTGTCAGGCTTGTCAAGCTAACCCATCCTAACTTGTAGTAACATCATCACCACCACTACCAAATCAAGAGGTTGCTGCAAGGAGTTTGCAGTTGTTGAGGCGTTGTGAACACGCTGGATCAATGAGTATACTGAATTTTGCTCCACTATTGTTAGTGTGCAGTGGATTTGGCTTTAACCAGCGCTGTTACACTGTACATAACTGCACCTATGTCAGAAAAATTTTAGTTGTCCCTCTCCGTGCGTAATCTGCGCGCGTTTTGTACCATACGTGAATGTCACTTGTTCCTAGTATGGTCAGTATCACTGTCTTATGGAACTGCACGTTCTCCCGGAAAATGTACCTTGGTAACAGCATGGATCATATGTGAAAACTTATCTCATCACGCTGAACCTTTGTACATTTAAGTTGACTTCTTGCCAGTTGTGACTATCGAGTTACGTCTTGCGTTTTCATGAACAAGAACGATGAGCTTACCGCTACTTATCGGCACATTTGACTCAATTCGCCGTCCGACTTCACACGGAGCCACGACACCGATTTAACGCCGGCAGCGCATTCTGCCCCCATCTGTACGCGGCAGCCACGGTAGCGAATCAAACTTGCGACCTTGTGTTCAGAAGTGCAGTGCCATATGTGGCACTAAGCCACAGCCGCGAATGATGATACACCCAGTGTAACCCAATCAAGAAAGCTAGTCTCGCAAGAGATGTGGGGAAATAACAAATAATACCGTGGCTACTAAAATGGAAGAGGATCAGCAATCCTCCGCGGCAGACGCTCGTTCAATAAAAGGACTCGACTGCCATTGCAGTCGAGTCCTTTTAAACTTCTTTTAAACAGTCACAGTTTTAAAATAAAACTGACTGTTTGTCGTCGCCTGACCTTCCACTTCAATAATATAAAGTTTGCTATAATGATGCTTCGCTAGTTGTTGACGTTAAGCGCTCTTCGCGTAAGAACTGTGTTGAGAATAGCAGCAGCCTTGGCTTTTGAGCGTGCACGTAGAAACACCGTTCCTTAAATATATTCAGCAGTGCGTGAAAGTAAACCTTACAAATTAGGAATCTGTCGCAGCAATATTCAGTACGGATAGAAAATTGAAGACGGCGCCGAAACCGAAGCGGTACGAAAACTCTCTAACAAGATCTCTACTTACCCGAGCGTTCGTTATCCTGCCTCCATCGCCCTTAACCGGGGACGAATGGCTCCATTGCTGGGAAAAGTCACAGGAGCTCGCCCTCGATGGAAAAATAAAATAAAATAAAGGAAAAGAAAAAAGAGAAAGACGAGAAATAAAAGAAAAAGAAGGCTCTCGCATTGGTCCTCTCTTGCTCATCACCATGTCCTCAGTATGTATTGGCTACTGCTGAAACAATAGCAGTTGACGTCATTAGATCATTTGGGCCGCAAGAAGGAGGTACGAGAAGCAAGAAAAAGAAATCACGTACGAATGAAATGAAACTTCATCCTTCTAGATGTATCTGACCTAATCTCGCTTAACGCTGGCCCTTGATGGTGGAATTTATCCGATTAAAAATTAAATCAACTACAGTCTCTCCATCAGCCTCTTAGACATGTTAAACCCACTATACACCCTGTTCTCTCACCGAAAGATGACATGTTATGGTCGATATACTTCAAAATGTTTAAGAATTTCTTGTTGCTATGACTTGAACAGAAATATTACATGTCTTCCTTCCATGCATATGTTTAAAAATTTAAAGCAGACATTTATTAATCATGTTTTGTTATATAATTTGACATTGCTCGCCCTGTTCACCGATTCCAATGTTGCCACAGTATTTGTAGAATTATTTTTAGCTTGGAATGTTTAAACAGTGTTGTTTGGTCTCATAAGATGGTTATATGTGTTCGGTCATTCAACATAAATTGAAACAGACTTCCTAACTTTCATAGCTTAAACGGCCGCAGCCACATATTGTTGCAGGGCTCTCTCTACCTTATATATGTACATAAATATCGACATTTAACGTCTAGTTAACCTCCCTGCCTTTCCTCTTTTCTATTTCTCTCTCTCTCTCTCTCTCTCTCCCTCTCTCTGGTAACGTGCGATCTTTTGGTATAGGAGAACACAGTAACAAGTGCATTCATTAACATTACACATGTAGTTGATTCAAATTTGCATTGAATATGCTCCATTATTAGCGTGTGAGGGATTATACGGGATGGCGTCACATGTAGACATTTATTTTGGTGAACGCTTCAGATAGGTCGGCTGAGTTTGCAACAGATGTAGAGGGCGGCAAGTGACTGATCACTTTAGCTCCTGTTCAATTTTTACATCCTAGGGTTCTTATGATTCAAGGTGTTTCAATAGCCTTTAACATGTGACTTGATGTAAGTATCGGTACTTGCTGTGTAAATCAGCTTTGGGACCAACTTTTGTCTTCTGTTTTCGTGGCGAGTTCACTCGGCTGTCTGGGCCGACTCGGAGCCCCAGTACAGACGTATTCGTTCTTACAGTCCACTTCGGGAGTTTATAATGCCGTGTGCCTTAAAAGGCGTGATAAAGGTTGTCTATATGCTGCATTTGGGATCATTCCTGACATAATAAATGCCTCCTATTTATCATACTTAAAGAGAAGAAATGAGCGCTACAAAGACGCGGACTAAAAGAAGAACATGTAAGAGGGATAGGCGCTAAACGTGGGTAGCGCCTGTCCTGTAAGACGGACAGGCGCTACCCACGTTTAGCGCCTATCCCTCTTACATGTTCTTCTTTTAGTCCGCGTCTTTGTAGCGCTCATTTCTTTTCTTCAAGTATGGTAAGCCAACTCGCCCACATCAAGCTTCTGCTGCTCTTATTTAAATAATCTGATAATATCGCCATGGTACCCGGCTTGCCATGTACTCGAAGATATACGCCACTTAATGAGCGCTTGCAGAATATTTACGTTTGAAAGAACAGCCCCTGATGTGTGCACATATTATTCATCAGCGGCTGTCATCCATCGAGCTATGACAAATACTGATCCTGTGAGATGGCGCGGCGTGTGCGTCATCTGCGAGCAAACCACGTTTAACCGTCCCTACACAGACACTCCTCTCAATGCGAAATCTTAGTTTATGTGTTGAAAACGTGAAACGCTCTGTATGTTGCATACCTGTAACGCGCATAGGGCAAAATATTCAATTTTTCAGTATACCTGTCTGTAATCATAGCCTAGGCATGCTACTAGGCAAACCTTTCTGAAATTCATTATATAGACCCTCCTCTGTCTTACTGTGAGCGCGTGGACATTTTTTTTTTATCATCCATCCTCACTGTAGTGCGGCTGCCGCACTTTGTTATGGTGCCCGTTACCACGTGATCAGCAGTTGAATTTAACTTTATTTATTATTTTAGCATTGAGCGCATAAAAGACAAAAGGACAGTTTAGACAGACGTAGGCGTAAAGGGAAGCTGTTCCTGTGTGCTTTGTGTGCTAAAAGGTAGAAATGAATACCAACACCCCTCAGGCTTACGTTACTTCAAATAGAATTTAACATTCATAGACCGTAGCGCCACTTTTCGGTCACTGCGATTATCCCGAATGGAGCTTCACGGTGGGTGTCATTTTGCCCTGTTTATCTCAAAAGAGCATCAATATTAATTCCAATGCATTTGAAAGGAAAATGAACTAAGTGCGGATAGTAAAATTTTCATGGTACGCCGTTTCAATGAGGATGCAGCCAGCTCTTTAAATTCAGTCAGAATAATATCACCAGGAACATAGTCTATCTTTCTCTCTGCTAAAGCGAAAGATAAGACACGACAAAGAAAAGAAACCTTAAGTTGTCTCAGCGCACAAAATTCTCTCGACGTCAACCTCGTAGGCGTATTATCTGTTTTAGCAGAAATTTGGCGTGGTGCGATTATTTTTGTCCTCTAAATGACCGTGCGATAGTTAAGTTGATACTTGTATGTGTTTTGTTTTGTATGTACCATTTGTTTCTTTCGTTCCGGTTCACGTTTCTCGCTTCGTCGGACGCACCGCGCTCTTTCTGTTTTATTTCCTGCAGCTTCTTCCGCATCACGTCGTCGTCTGCGGTCTACTTCCGGAAGATAAGAGACGAAAATCGGCAGCCCTACCGTGGTCTGCAAGGCAACAAACGAAGGCGATGCTCGTTTCCGGTTTTGTTCCCTTGCGAACACCACATATGAGACAGCGTGTTTGCTTACGATACTTTGGACTGAGCCTGGCTGTGAAAGCTCCATCGCCGAAGCTTTCATGGTTGCGCTGATATTGGCTAAGCGAAAGCTTTTATAGAACTCGTGTATTCCCATCTCAACATTAGTTTTTTTTTTTCTGTGCAGCGACAAGAACTCTCAATTGCGCGCAATTTCACGTTTCCTGCCCGGTATCGATATGTTTGCAAAGCAATCGGTTATTTTCATTCTTTAGTTTCCAAGTTTGTTGAGATAGCAGTAAAGAGAAATTTTCTTGGTAGGAAAACTATGGTCAATGCGATGGCCTGACTTCTGAAAATTGAGCCAGTGATATTTCTTTTTAATTGGTGCCTGCGCGTTAGCGGAAACATGCAAATTTTATGAGGTACAGTGACAAAAGCAAACAAATTAGGCTTTGTCGTGGCCAACTGCAGTAATTTCTCTTAATAACCTACGATACTGAGGGCAGCATAATGTGTAATCATTGAGAACAATAAAACAACATAATTACAACGTCCTATGTGATTTTTCATGTACGGCAGGTTGCGAATCGCGGCCGTATTAAACTCCGCTTACTTGATGCACATCGGCCATTTGCCGAGCCGTGGGGTCCATAAGAATCGGAGGCTGTTCACCGTAGAGCTATCAACTAGCTCGAACGTCTCTTTGAAATCGCTAACATAAATGACGAATAATAAATGCGCGCATCCTGTGTAATTATGTGTCTTCTATTCTCGTGTCTTCGTGAAACTTTCTAGCGCATCCTTTCACGGAAGTTTTCCACCTTTGTGTCGCAATACTCCTTCTTGTTTCTGTATTAGGTGGTGCGAGGATTTCTTTATCTTCTTTGTTAATCATATTGTACTAGTAATTACCAAATTAGAAAGAAGCAGCAATCGGGAGGATTCGTCAACTGAGCCTCCTCTTTCTTATTTTCTATAAAAAATGGAAACTGTTTAATAGAAAAAACAAAACATTGGCTTCGGCAAAAGAAACTGTAGAAACAGTGCAGGGGGAACCACAAGCGAAAGTTCAAAGTGCTATCTAATGGGATCTTGGTCGGGATGTATGACGACTCGGATCATGCAATGCAATCAAAGGAGGCCTAGAGGGAAAATAAAATGCTCTCACCGATCGCTCCCTTTAATTAACTATGCCCACAGAGACCGCTTGTGGACAAGGGAGACAAACACCATTGATCAGCGTATTCAAGCGACGCATTGTATTTAGATATCTTTAAAGCAGTGAAAAATGAACAAACTCTTCACGGTAAATACAGCAAAGTCGAACGTTCATGGTCTGTGTATACCTAGGGTATTCCGCCCATACAGTACAATTTTGAAACGATTGCCAGGTAACGAAGCTAGATAAAGAGAAAATTAAAAATATAAGAGGAGACGACATGCATTTTCCGCACAAGTGCAGTACAACACAGCCCAACCGAGTGCATCTCGAGTCGCTGCACGCAACGGGAGGTCCCCGTGGAGACAAGACTGCGAAATCGAATGGAACCGCGCTCATTTTTATTCACTTGATGTGCTGTCTAAAAAGCAAAAGTATGGAAAACGGTTGCCATGGTCACGGACGTGTTCCCAATATCGGACTGGCTGAGCCGTCACGCCTAGAGAGGGCCTCAAGATGCGAGGCCGATCGCCAGGCAAGCAAAAGAAAGAACACGAAAACCCGACGTAAGAAAGCGCGCGCGATGACCGAGAGAACCAACCTCTGGGCGCTTCTAAGAGCAACTCGTCTATTCGCGATTTGCACTACCGACGAGATCGGCTCTTGTAACATGCCACCCAACGCTGGTATGCGGCTAGCAGGTACCCGTTGCATACTACGTTGTAGACGCTCTCTGTCACATAACTTTCTTTTTTACTTTGCATCGCCTATATTTATTTGCCGATTGTTTTTTTTTTCTTATTGTCAGTTGGGTAAGCATCGGGATTGCATTGGAAAAACTTTAATAAAAGTCCTGCTGGACGCACGTCAGCGCGCAGTGGGCGTCTCCCACGTAGGGACCGGCAGGGAGTACCTGGCGGCCGCTGCGTGAGCCTCCGTCATGTTGATTTTCCAAATTCAGAGACAGATTTCCGTAGCTGCTGTGTGCTAAAGCTACCACATCTTTTTTTATGCAGATGTAGTTGGTGAATTTATTTCATTCATTTAATAAACACGATTCCCAGTCAAAAAGGAACCGATTCCGGTTTTTCAAAGCTTCTTTCAATGTTTGCATCTTGCGTGGCTTTTTTGAACGACGCGCATATTGTGTTCAATTATCTGTTTTAAAAATAGGAATATGTAGTACTTTCCCAAATGAAACGACCGGTCAAGCAATAAAATGTAAAAGGAAAAAGGAATGTCCAGCCACCATAGTCTAAAGTAAATGTAATCTGTTGCCCGTTAATAACAAGTACAACCGTCAAAGGTGGAAGCAATAAATGAAGATCTGGAGCGTGGAAGATATATTACCCGAGAACACGCTTTTCAACGTGAGCACATTAATCATGGGGGCTCTCTTCAGAGCACCCCGAGATTTACACTACGACGTTGTAAAACTGGAAAGCGTGGCTGTCGGTGAAAGTAAAACAACATTCTAACACGGTGAAACTTGGCTTTTCGTTCCGCAGATGATACTTTGCAATTCAGATACGAGCAGGTTCTTTAGTTAAGGCGAGTACATATTAACAGAGCTTGGGTGAATTATCCCCTGTGGTAAGTCAGGCAACATCCAGCTTCCCGTAAGGTGGCATACGGAAGATGACTTTGGTCCTTTTTTGCATGCCTGTATTGCTCTACAGTATTTCTGCAGGGGCCAGCGTTCACAGCCGCCGCAAGATTCGGGGATATTCCATTTAACAATGGACCTACTTGTACGCGCATACGCCTATCGTTAGTCAGTGTGCTGAATAAGCGAAACAGTCTCTCGTGCAGTGTATTGTTTTCATTGCGATTATTTCACAACGCCAGCTAGAGCTCGCGAGCAGTGCAAAATAAATGGGACGCTTGGCACTGGCGCTATCGAAGCCCTATGGTCAGCGAAAAACGCCATCCAATCCACCTCTGAACGATATCCTAAATATTAGGGCAGTACCCGTCTCACAACGACTGTCAATGGTAATACGATTAGCATTCAAGCAATGTAGTGAAGCACCTCATTGCGGTAGACACGCCTATTTAAAATCTGTAGTGGTCCTTTGGAGACTCCTATTGCTTCGGTATACATCCGAAGCAGTGGGAGTCCCGGAAGGACCACTACAAATTTTACATAAACCTGACTTCAGCTAACGTGACTTCGTCGCGCCATCTCGGCTATGTGATCGTGGTGTGACGACGACTGCATGATGAGAGTCGGATTACAAAAGCTTGAATGACGACCATGCGAACAGAATGGGACCACCACCACACCAAGAGTATGAACGCAAATATAGTGGCCCGTGCTTTTAGACAACTTCGACCACTGGCTTTTAATTGCCTTGCTCAACTATCCAAAACTGAAAACTCGCCCTAGCGTATCAGCAACGCTACCATAGACTATGCGTTATGTTTCTTGTGCTTAAAACAGGCGTAGCATTTATGATACATTTGGCATTACAGCTTTAAATAACTAACCGTAAATGTATTTTTTTTTCGTGATTTCAACTTAAATCCAATTGTTGCTTTCTACGTGATGAGAATGACATCTTAGAGGGGCTATGCGCAAGTGGCGGCCCGAGGAAAGAAACGCATGCAGATATAAACACTGAAGCATGTATCGCTTTGCACAAGAATCTTAGAAAACACGTATTTGGGGTGCAAGAGCCAGTTAGAGATGTGAGGGCAACTGGAACCGTCCCAACACGAGTAACATAACATCCAATGGGAATGCGCGAATCAAATTTCGTTACTCCTTTTATATCCTTCACGTCCATAAAAAATAACAAATTTTGTCCCTTTTTACATGCCAAAACCACTGAATGTTTGATACACACTATAGGGGGAGACACCGTATTAACTTGGACCAATTAAGATTCCCTAATGTTAACCTAAATCTAAGTACACGAGATCCGTTTTCTACATTTCGCCCCAAGTTAAAACGCGGCCGGCGCGTTCAGAAATCCAACACGCATCCTCGTGCTTAACATCGCAACGCTAGAGCTGCTAAGCAAGAACGGTGGGTATCCTCTACGTCGTGTATGCCTGTATTTGATACATACCCAAATCGAGGGCCTCTTTTTCATTTTTTTTCACACTTCTTGCAATTCGCCTTTGGACAACCCCGCACCTGGTGCTTGCAGGTGCTTGCAGGTGCTTGCAGGTGCTTGCAGTAGCGATGATGTGGCCGGTTACACGCGCCGCTTGCTTGCACGTCAGTAAACAAAGCAGCACGTCCTGCATCCACGTGGTGCGCGCGGCGCGGAGGCACGGAAGATACCGATGCAGCGGTCAACGACCGACACGGCACAGCCGGAAATAATCCAGCAATCAAGTCGGGCATCGATTCTATCGATTTCGCCGTACCAGGGCAAGCCGACACTGGTGGAGACTCTTCGATGTGGGAGAGCGAAGGAGGCGGTGGGAGGGCAATGAGACGCACTCGCCGCACTCCCGTCGGTCCACCGTCGCAACCCCTCGTTACGAGCCCGCGCGCACGCGTGATCGTTTTTACGCGGGTATGTTTTTTTTTTTTTGCCTAGGCCCTTTTCCTCTTTTTGTTCACGGGGTTTACAGGCGGAACGAGAACGGACACAAGAAGCATTGACGTATTCTATAGTATGAAACGGTATCAGGCAATGGGGCACAATCTCTACTTTGTCATTCATTGAGAGCTTTCAAGGAACATGCAATTTGTAAGCAGGAAGGATTAACGGGGGACATCTCAGCCACGTGTGCTTCGGAGGTTATATTCTCTTAGGGAGCGCTGGAGACGACTTACACAACTAATGATGCAACAACATCGAAAGCGTGAAAGTAGGTTTATATATTAAGCGGTAAAGATTAAAGTAACGTTCAGTAGCCTGGCAACGGAAGAAGAACTTGAGATTGGTATTCAGCCTCTAGACTTTGTGCGAAACTAGGTTTATCTAGTTTACCATGACCGGGTACCCCATTTCTATTGACCACCAACCAATTTCCTACGCAAAAACTCACCGATTCCTAGGCGTTATTATAGACAGAGACCTTTCATGGAGCCCCCACATCACATATTTGAAGAAGAGGCTTACTTCTATCTCCCATATACTAAGGTTTCTTGCCGGTAAAACGTGGGGCACATCCGTGGCATCTATGCTTCAACTATACAGGACGGTCTTCCTAGGATACTTGCGATACAGCACATCGGTGCTGTCCAATGCTAACAAAACTAACATCCATGTCCTACAGAGCATTCAAGGTCAAGCCCTTCGAACATGTCTGGGGCTACCTCGAAATGCTTCAACCGTGGCAACAATTGCCACCGCGAGAGACCACCCAATAAGGACCTATATAGATATCGACGCACTCCGGGTGCATGTTCGCCATATATCCAGAGTCCCTGACCACCATCTCGCTCGCTTGCCTGAGAAAAGACCCAGGGCAGCGTTCTCCAGATCAATTGCGGCTAACTGGCACTCTTTGTCTTTGAGGCACTCACCCGCAACAAGAACGCCATCCCCTATGTGGTGCTTGAAGAAGCCTCCTGTGTACCTTGCTGTTCCAGGAATAGTGAAGAAAGCTAGCCTGACCACCGCGGCTCTCAAGCAGATCACATTGGAACTTCTGCATTGTTCATACGCTAACCGAAGTCATGTTTACACGGATGGTTCCGTTTCGGAAAATTCTACGGGCGCCGTTGTTCTACCATCTCAATCGGTGGTCATCAAGTTTAAGACATCACACGTAACGACATCTACAGGCTCTGAACTGGCCGCTCTTCGCACTGCTGTCGAATGCATTGAAAAAGAACCGCCCAACGAATGTGCAATATTTTGTGACTCGAAAGCAGCCCTCCAGAGCTTGCGAAGTTTACGGCGTGGCAATTATGAACAGCTGGTGTCACAAATCAACAAAACCTGCCATTGCGCTTCTGAAAGAGGACATGATATCATATTTCAGTGGCTGCCGGGACATTGTGGCGTCGTTGGTAATCACCTCGCCGATTACGCTGCCCGACGTGCCCAGGCTCGCTCACCGACACTCCTTATACCTTTATCTAGAGTCGACGCTGCAAGAGAGCTTCGCAGTCTCGCTCGTACAATCACGTTAGGTTGCTGGCATACACCACAGACCTCTAAGGGTCGTTTACACAGCCTCGACCCATCACTGAAACTTACATTACCAGCGAACCTTCCACGACGTGACGCAACACTGCTGTGTCGGCTGTGGGTAGGAGTAGCATTCACCAACTCCTACAGCTATCGTATTGGAATGGCGGATTCACCAATGTGCGCTAAGTGCAAGTGTGAAGACACCATCACTCACCTTCTGTGCCACTGTTCTCGCTTCGATAATCAACGCGAGACTCTCCAGTGTGCCTTAAATAGACTGGATGACAGGCCATTTACGGAAGCGAAGATCTTGGGAGCCTGGCCTCACAGTTCATTGGCCCAGAAAGCAGTTCGAGCGCTTCTTCGCTGCCTGAAGGCAACAGACTTGAGTGCCCGACTATAGACATCCTACACCTAAGTTCTCTCTCTCCCTCTTTCACTCCCCATTCCCCTCCCCACGTGTAGGGTAGCAAACTGGACTCAGTCTGGTTAACCTCCCTGCCTTTCCGTCTTCCCTTCTCTCTCTCTCTCTCTAGGTTTATCTAAGCCGACTAGCCCAAGGAAACCATGTCGGGCGAAGAAAATTTTAACACAGATAACAATGAGATGTAGGGCATACGGCGTGGATACTCAAGCCGTAAACGGAAACTTACCGTTACCCAGGAAAAAAAACGTACAATCACTACTTTCTACTAGCACCAGCCTATGGGGCAGATATATGTAAGGTAACGAAGAAACCTGAGAAGTAACCAAGAGACGCGCAATTCAGAGATCAAACGGTAAAAGGTTGCTATAAATAAGAATGCAGTGTGGATTAGAGGGGAAATAAGTATAGCGGGTATTCGGGGTAAAAAAAAACAGTTTTACCTCTGGTTGAACCACATTTTATTTCATGTTCAAATACAAGTAAAGCACAGAAATCTTGTAATTAGATAACTACGCAAAACGTTCGATTCAAAGCTGTGGCATTCAAAGGAAAGAATATGTATCCCACCGACTTTGAGGAGCAGAATTTTGGCATCATAGGACATTACAGTCCTTAAAGGAATTGTCGAAACTCCCCAGTTAGCGAAGAAAAAAAAAACCCTCAGAACAAGTATCGCACAAGCAAACATATTGTTGTGTAAAATGCATCTATTGGAGCTTCTCGAGCAGATATATTTGTATAATGAGTTTACAGTTTACGTGAAGTTCTTACAGTGCTTACGGGAGCCTTGCGAAAACCCTAGTGACAAATCATTGGTTAACTTTTGGTATAGTTATGAGGCCTGTATATTGTGTCAACTTTGTTCGCTTTGGATATCTGCACAGAGTTGTGATATCAACTTTTATTGGTGAGCTACGACGTGGTGTGAACTTCATACATGAGCTTTCTCAAATTTTGCAATCTTTAATTTGCCTAAAAAATGCTGGCATAAATCAAAAATATGCTTCCTGCAATTTGTACACTTCTCATATTTTTCTTTAGAATAAACAATCCTCATCAAATTGGGTACAATAAATGCCAAGCAAAACGATTTCTCTGTTATCATGTATATATTGAACCTCGTGGGGTAAAGCTTCCTAAGGAATAAATGCAGCTGTGGTAGGCTATGCGATGATCATAGCAGAAGCTCGGTACACTATCAAAATAAGAGTAAATGCGCCAACGAATCGAAAGGGTGAGTCCCTCGATGACGGTGAAGAATTCGGTGTTGCTATGAGATCAGAAAATTGTCGCCCATACGATCGCCTGCTGGTGCAAGAGATCGCTGGAAGAGGTCTTCGTACCGAAGTTTACATACCAACACTAGTCCTTTGAATATTGAACTTAAATGCAGAGGGAGGGGAGGCACCATGCTGAGAGTAAAAATAAATGATACGATATTAAGGTATCCATGTGATGCGTATCATTTTATTTTTTTTTCTTTGCAGATGAACTCGATATGTAAAAGAGAACTGAAAACTGGGCCGAATTGGTACCTATTCATATTCATGCTTTCCGTGTGTTTCATGCGCTACGCAAATTTTGAATATCATTGTATGACATTGCTAGTGAGCTGTAACTTGCAAGCAGATTATGGTGAATTACTAAAATTTCTGATCATAGTCGGTACTATCTTGTGTAGTAGTTCTTTCTCACTGCAATCTTACACGCGCTCCTGGCTCGAACTTTTGTTTGCAGTGCAACTCGGACGCTCATTACAAGCGATTTTTTTACATTGCGCCTTGTTCTGCGTCTGATAAAAATTCACCGCGAGATTTTTTTGAACACCACCAGTCCGCATTTCATTTCCGAGCGAAATTTTTTTGCGGCGCTTTTCAGACGTGAACATGAAAAGGGGAGCTGCTGTGGTGGTGCTCACGATTTAGGATTCGCGCTAAGGCATAGTCAGTATCTGAAATCTAGTGTGTGTGACGAAACCACAAATTTATGGTTGCACGTCAAAGTGAACGAAGGCGTTTACTCTGGTTAGCTACTCCAAACAGCGCAGAAGCACGGGGAAAGGCAAAAAGGGTCATGGCGAGGTGACACATAATAAACATCCTTCCCCGGGGTCATAGACATTCGCTGAATAGCCTCTATGAAGGATACGGAATGAGCAACCAAGACTCTCAAATGAGGGAACTAATTAAGTCTGGATTGCTTCGGCATCTATACAAGTCGGATCATTCCTCGCGGAATACCTGTAGGCGCAACTGACGCAGCTGCACAAATTACGCATCAGGTCCTTGAAGGTTAAAATAAAGGGCAAACATGACGAAGTAAACTTGTATGAACTTTTCAAATATTTTAAAGTTTTCAACAAATAACATGTGCGGTAACATCTACAGTAAAACACCAAATCCTGCCCCCTCTGTTCATTTAGGAGAATTTAATTAGGGAGTGAGTTCGTTATTTAAAAGGCAGAGACGTTTGCCGCCGTAGAAATGTTTCTCCTAACATGCTACCCTCCAAGGGAAGGCTAGAAGGAAGAAAAAGACTCCCAAAGTTATTGGAAGATCGTTATATATGGAATGAAATGTTTGCTTGTAGAAGGACTGCAGAATTTTCCGAATTCCTGACCTCGTAATATCATTTCCTTCCGAACGCGCGTCGTTTTTATGCGAAGCATTCTTTGCCTCATTCTTGAAACTTTACGGTAGGTAGGTTCCGGTCTTGCCTCTCTTTGTGAAATGTAAGATATCTTGTGACCGGTGGGGCAATCTCACCGCTGCCGTCGAAGATAGCTGCCGGGGACTCTAACCATTAGGCTACGATCGCTTTATTATTGTGCAATTATTGTGCACAGTGCAATTATTAAAACAAGTCGGCCTATCTACCGACACAACTGGATTACAAATATTTCAGTACAACTAACACGTGAAAATTTAATGTAAAGGGTTGTGCAGTACAAAGTCTTTAGGGCGCTATCTGAAGCGCCTGATCGGACTGTAGAGCTTGATGATTAAGGCCACGGTCGCACGCATGTTTGAGTTGAGTTGAGTGGTTGTAGGCTGCTGGTGGGATTAGCTTTGCAGTAGCTGCCGGCAACTGCTCCACCGTAGCGACACTTAAAATACATAAATCATATAAATCAGACACAGACCTCACAACTACACATAGTCACTCCTAAGGTCACCATGTGGAGGCCAAATCCGTGTCCTGCAGGTAATTTAAAAGAAGGCGAGAAACCTCCTTCCTATCTAACTGGTTCCCGCGCGGGGGGAAACAATGTCCTGAAGAGAACTGTGGGGAATTCCTGTCTTCTTAAGGAACCAGTATAACACGCTCCTTTCCTCGTTATACAGAGTACAGCACATAAGGTAATGTTCTATGTCACCGCACACACCACACGTTGAACATAATGGAGACAACGCCAGGCCAGTCTTACACATCCACGCAGGGGTACCAGCAGAGCACGTGCGAATGCGGAGCAGTAAAGTGGCTTGGTTTCTTTTGAGACCCTTAGTCACACATGGCTTGTGAGGTGAGCTCCACAAAGAGCTGAAGTGGCACGACACCGCTTCTCTGAAGAGTCTCTTGTCCTCTTGAGGCACTTTTCTCAAAGGATTCCCAGACAGCGCTCTATGGGCGAGGCTGTCTGCCATCTCGTTGCCTATGATACCCATGTGCGAGGGCACCCATTGGAAACGTATGGAGAATCCTTTGATATGGAGATTATACACCTAGCGTAGGGAGCTTAGACATAAAGCATCAGTAGGGAACCCATGCTCTAACCTTTGAAGGGCGGATTTCGGATCTGTAAGAATGACAACGGGTTGAGGCGTACAAAACCGTAGCTTCTTTAGAGCTGCCTCAATGGTTGTCTCATTCAAAAGCCAGCCAGCTCTTACAAACACTCGGCGCAGTCACCTAGCGTCACTTTGTCGTTTCCCTTCCTTGTGAGAACTCGCTGTTTAAAATATCGTGTTAGACGGCACTTTCTCCTTGACCGGCGCACTTTTCTCGGTACTTTACTGGCAGCGGCTTACGCTACGTAGAAATTGTGCGACGTTGTACAGACTTCATTGTCGGCCAGGTTATTCAAGCTTTAACGTTTCTTCGCCGAAATACCAAGTTGATCATCGTTTTAGTATACATCAAAATAAAATAGTCATATTTACGTACAATTCTTTAGTACGTTGTCGCTGATGACGTCACAATCCGTGTTGTTCTCTCTCATGTTCATCCACTGCCGCGTAGGCTCGCGTCAAGCCACCGGCACAGAAATCATGCCACTGCCGTCCGCAAGGGAAAAACAAGGTTGTCATCGTGCGGCTATCATCACACACGTACGCTGGCGATTCATGCACACAACTGCTCAATTTGATGATGATTACGATGTTGATGCTGATGATTTGTTGGCATCGCCTTAGAAACGGGGCGCCGACAAATAGTCACCTGGACTCCATAATCTCAGTAATCATTTCTTTTCCCTCAGAATTGTTTTATCTACTTTGTATCGCTACATACGCCTGTAACTGATCCGGTAGTATCAATTTCTTCCCTGCTTTTCTTCCATCAATACTCTAAACGTTTCATGCTTATCGCGACGCTTGACTGGTTGACGCTTCCGTCCACTTCAAATCTAAGTGGTTCTGGAAAGTGTACGTTTCCTCTGGGTCTCGCTGGGTGAATCCCTTTGCATACCACTAGGATGTGTAGAGTGGACTCTGGGTTTTTGCAGAGCATACACAAGCCTCATCGTGTTGCGAATATTTGCTCTGGTGTGCTTTTCTCCTTAGGCAACTAGCTCGAGCGTATATTGGCAAGGCACTACTGCTCTTTATGTTATTGTGGAGATTTTCGCTTCTAACTTTTTAATTAATTTTGTAAATTTCCATGGTCGCTCTTGTTTTCATTCTTTGCGTCCCGTTCGCTGTCTCTGTTTCTCTCACTGCTTTTCTGATGACTCCAGGTTTTCTATCTACACTTCCAATTACGCTGTACTTGTTTGCCAACTATCTTAACCCCTTCCTTCATTCCGTGTCCATGCTTTTTAGGTACACTTACTTGTGCACTTTAGCCTCCCATTTATTTTGATCCATGTTCCTCAGTCTTTCCTGAAAACTAATTTTGCTCTACGCTTCGCTGACTTCAAAAGAACCCGCCGTGGTTGCTCAGTGGCTATGGTGTTGGGATGCTGAGCACGGGGTCGCGGGATCGAATCCCGGCCACGGCGGCCGCCTTTCGATGGGAGCGAAATGCGAAAACACCCGTGTACTTAGACTTAGGTGCACGTTAAAGAACCCCAGGTGGTCGAAATTTCCGGAGTCCTCCACTACGGCGTGCCTCATAATCAGAAAGTGGTTTTGGCACGTAAAACCTCATAATCTTATTTAATTTTTTTACTTCAAAAGAGGCCCAACTCATGTGCCCTTGCACTGCCTCATTTGTGGTTTTGCCGAGGGCTACCAAAGCCAACCGGCCTACCGATCTTTGGTTAACTTCCAACCCCCGACAAGATAATCGATTTTGAGCATAGAAGGGCATTGGCGCACGATAGCGCGAGCATTGTTACTCCTTCACATAATACACGCACCACTTGCTACTTATTGTGGCCCCACAATGCGCCGTGTTTCATTATTGCAGCATTCCGCTTCACTTTTATTTTCAGTGTCTCTTGGCGGGCGTTTGACTAAGTCTTTCCTTCGTTTATGCATACCTCGAGGTATTTATATTGCTTGACTATAGGTATGACTTCCTGTTAAATTGACAGTACGTAGTTGCTCGTCTGTTCAAGCATTCATGGCATAATTCGCGATTTACCTGTGCTAATCTTAAGGCCTATGTTTGTCACTGCTTTGCCACAGATATCCGCAACTGTCTTTCAATGTCTTGCATTGTCCGCTACCAGCATTGTGTCGTCCGCATGCATCAGTCCGGGGGCCTTCTGTTGAACCGTTCATACATTACGCACGTAGGATAAAGCAAACTCTAATTCACTGTTTTCCCGTCGTCTTTCTATGTCAGTAACATAAAGCGTGAACAACAATGGCAATAGAGGCCATCCTTGCTTCAGTCCTTAGGGAGTTTCCACCACTTCATTACATTTTCAGCCATACCATACAATTCTCACTCGGTTGTCTCTATATGCATATCATATTGACCGCTAATAAAGACGAGGGCAGGGGAAGAGAACACAAAACGACGACATGGACGGTAACATTCAAGTGATTTATTCACGGCAACACGTGGTAATATATCCCTCAGCAACTCCACGAAATCGCCATCTATGCCTTCACGCTGCAGAATATCCCATAGCAATTCCCTGTATGCGTTTTCGCAGGCTCCTTTAATGTCTTGAAACGCTGTTCCATAAAAGTCTACTCCGGGCTACTGAAACCTCTGTTCACACAGTTAGTACGAACACGTTATTACTCAATTCCGTTCTATATATCACCAACGTTACTGTAACGGGTCTGTATGACCTCGTCTTATCCTTGTAACCTTCGCCTTTGTAAATGAGGGTCATCTTGCTTTCACGCCATCCAACAGGAATTTTCTTCTTTCTAATTACTTGCTCCATGGAATTTGCCAGCGGTGCCTTGCTCCTTAGACAGAGGTTTTTGATTAGCTGTACTGGGATTTCACCACGTCCTGCGGTCGTGTTATTAGGGAAAATTTCTTCAGATTCTTTCCAGCAAAAATTTTTCATGCTAAATTTTATTCTCTGAGTCTGAACTACGCTTTCTTCCGTGCCGAAGGTTTCTCTAATAACATCTCTGATGTACGGCAGCGTATCATCTACTTCGAATAGATTACCGCCTCCATCCTTTATAGCCGTTTGTGAATATTTAGTTGAAGCTCTGAGTGCTCTTACATGGTTACGGAATCCTTTTGGTGCACCCTTATCTCTTTGGGAATATTATACTCCCATAGTTCACTTGTGCATTTCATTTTCACTTGCACGAGCTCACCCGCCACCATTTTCTTTTCGTGGTATTTGTTCTATCTAACGAGCACCTCTTCATCGTGTAATACCAACTTTTTGGCTTCTCGATGATCTCTCGACGCCTGCTTACGCTCTTCTATAGCTTGCTTTATTTCCTTGTTTAACCACTTACGTGGTTTGGGCTTTGCAATCCGAAAATTATTCCGTCGTGTCTGTCTTGTCTACTGCTGCATAACGTCTACCAGTTCCTTACATTCCCAGGTTGTTGCACGAAACGCCTCCATTTTCTTCACTATGTTTTGTGCAATATGTGTTATTTGCTTTTCATTTACTTTTACAAATTCTGGCGCTATTGGTTCATATTTTGCGTTATCATCTCTCCCAAATGTTAAGCTTAAACGCTTATGATCGCTACCTAGGCTTTTTTTTTTCCATGTTCGTCTATCATCATTAGGTGCAGTCTTTCGTAGGCCGTTTCTGAAACTAAGGCGCCGTCGATGCATGACTGTCTGTTTCCGCATTGCCACGTTACATGCCCATGGCACTTATTCTCCCTGTTAACCGCTATAAGGTTCTGTTCATAGCGCAGACCACGAACCATAGAGAGTCGTTGTAATCCGCATATCCAGTATTACGGTATTATATCCAGTATCTGTAGTCCGTATTTACGGGAACACGTCGGTCCAACTGGTATCGTTTTGTGGTAGCCCAAACAATGCTGGATGGCCATATACCTGCAAAATGCTTCGCATGACCTTGAACACAGTACGTGGGATCTGCAGAAATGCTTAACATTTTTTTTTCACCCAGCGCGTGCTGGATAACAAGCTTATACTCTATAATTTGATGCGGAGGACACGTCGGGGCCCACTCTCGATTCACCGGTCAACGAGAGTGCCATTTCATCGGACGCCGGGAGATGCCTACCACAGTTTCACCTAGCAAAAAGTAAATTAATTGCTGGTTGCACGCCTCTATATTCGAGCATTTAGACATGCCCCGGAAAATTCCCATGGTGCGGCTCTCCCGCATTCCATTAGCAATTAGGCGTAAAATGGAGCCAGACGGCAAACAGACGTACTATATACGGGTCCGTTTCGTTGCCGCAAACGTTGATTAGCACGGCGCTATAATGATGTGGGCTCAGCGCGTTTTACTCAATGAAGAAGTGGATAAGCGCATCTCTTTTGGCAAAACGCCACTATAGGTCGACCAGTTCTAACGATCAGTGTTTGAAATGAAAAAGAAAAATGACGTCAAGAGCAGCTCGTTTTCACCCAAAGCTGAATCAACTTGCTTAAGAAATCAGGATACTACTTCGCCTGCAAGACTTTGGCGAATAATATTATTTTGCCTCCTAACACTTTCATAGTGAACTTTAGTATCTTAAAGAACGGTTAGGGCATCCTCTTTTTTTTTGTGTGTGTGTGAAACATAGTCTGTCAGTTAAGGATATTTTAGAATGTCATAAACTGGTGGATTTTTTCCACTCCTCTGTTTTTCTTTTTTTTTAGGAGATAAATATAAATCTGCCGAAGTTTCATCACAAGTAGCGTTTGCCCTGCTTGAACAGCACCGCAATAATGAAAGAAGAGCAGCGAATAGGCGTCGTTTACGTTCTGCAGAACGGGTTGGTTGGTTAGAGTGCTTGCTACAGGCAGGGTTAACATGGAATTATAAGCTGGCAATTGCTCCACCTCTGTCCATTCTGTCCATTCTGATGCGAAACATGTCGCCACGTGTCCACCGGTTAAGTGTGGCCAGGATATGCGAGTATGTAGAAGGCGCGAGACGTAATTTTACGCATCATCTTTGTGTCTTTGGGTAAGACTACGCGTTCAACACGCGCGTGGGGACGACCCCTAATATTAAGTTGTTAAACGAAGTAATGCTTTCGCCATTGAAGTGCCGGTAGGACCAAATGAAGTATTCCACATCGCCTAATTCTTGACATTCTGTGCAGGATGGAGAGATGTAGCTCAACCACATTTGAACGCCGGTGGTGTAGTGTAAGTCGAACTTGTTGGTATTTCTGTAAAATTGAGTAGCTTCCATGCGATTAGACCCCTCTGCTGCACAGTACTTATGTGACGGCAGCGAAAGTGACCAGAAGTTGTAGCAAATTTCCTCTTCTGGAGGTTTTGGGTGATGGGCGCTGTGACTGTAGGTTTGCTTGAGATAAGTTCTTGTCTAAAGAAATTATGAGTGCATGCACAACGATTTGGCCTAGCTGTAGTGCTATGCAATATATTCCCGAAGAAACAACCGCACACCGGCATCAAAATCTGGCTCCGATGATCGGTGAACGTTGCTTCAAAGGCCATAGCTGCTATTTAGAGAAAAGATTAGCAAGGCATTATGTGCATACGGAGGGGTGCGTGAGAAGAAAGCGCTTTAGCCTCGATGCAGTGCGTGAAAAAACCACTTTAATCTTTCGTATGGAGCTGCTGACGCATGCAAATTTAGGAAGACATAAGGCAAAAATAAGCAATAGCTTAAATGTTGCGAGAAAAAGCCAGAAACACAGAAAGAGAAACGCAGAAGTTGGAGTCTGACAGAGTCGTGACTAGGCATCCATTATGCATGGGACTATCTTGGTGCCTGTCTCGTATTTGCTGGGCGGCACGTTGCCGCCTTGTAGGTGCAGTTTAGTGATAGTTCCGAGTAAGAAGTATCCATGACACATCGGGAATGCACGACGTTTTCAAGCGATAAAGAAGGACATGGTGACACGTCGTTGGAAACGTGTTGCAATGGGAAAGCGCAGGGCAAAATTCTTTGCCGGAAATGTGGCACACCCCAACAATAGCTGGGAAAAGCAGAATATAATTACAAGATAGGGCAAAGAAACACGCACCAAAATTTATTCAACATTACTTGCGAAAAGCATCGTCGCTAGTCGTACGCAACTGTTGTTTTAGACAACTTAGTGCAGAAACCATTAGATGTATAGAATGGTTGCGAAGGTAAGGGAAGCGCAGTCGAGGACTGCAGAAAGCTAAGTGGGGTGACAAAATTAGGAAATTTGAAGGCGCAGGTTGGAATCAACTACCGCAAGATAGGGTAATTGCAGATCGCAGGGAGAGGCCTTCGTCCCTAAAACATGGACCTAGAGAATGGGCTGATGATGACGAAAGCAGCCTTTATTTACTTATCTAGAAAAAGAAACCGCACGATGAAGAACAGAAAGAGACATCGCTGAGGTAGAAACCCACTGTCGAAAGAGTAGGTAAGAAAGTAAGCAGGCACTATCATGAGACGAAGAAAATTCACTCTTTAGAATGAGGGTATCACCCTGTGTGGTAAATAGAATCACAACTTATAAATATGTCCTAACGTGTCATTTAAAAAAACATTGCTAGCGCGGTGTTGTCCTTTTTCAGCGCAATATCAAATGCTTACCAAGCAAGTTAGACGCCTAGTTCACATGTGCATCTATACTTATTGTACGATCACTATGGCTGATATTGTAACGCGTAATATGACTCAACGATGAGTTAGCTGTCTCTAAAGAAATAAATGGAAGGAGGAAATAACGACGAAATGAAACTCAGGTAGCACTGAAATCTTCACTTGGAACTCAGCTTCCATGTTGCAAAATCCTTAGATTTGCGCTAGACGTACTGAGGTATCCTCAAAGTAATGATATGTCACACTCTCAAAACAATATTTTTAACAGTGACCCCGCCATGATTTGTCGCGGTCTGGAGCAATCTCAATAAATGCGAAATCACCGTATACTATATGTTTCATAATTTGTAAGGTGTCGTTAACCATTACTCTGTTTACTTTTATGTTGACATGCTGCAAGCATCTCTGGTAGGGCAACCTCAAGCTATCTTTGTGACCGGGTGAATAAAGAAAGCGAGTGCTCATCTGATGCTGCTATGGAGATCAGCTTAAGATATCCCTCTGCCCGAAGAAGCAGAGTCGCATCATATATATAAGGATCGCGTGCCCATTATGAGCAGCTTTTCAAAATCCTCGCCGCTCTTACTGGGGTCCTCTTAGGTCAAGACATATGACACCTATTTACAAAACGAGCGGGATTTCTTGAGCCTGTGACCAATCTGTGTGTTCAAGACAACAGAGGGAGTAAGCGACAACTAACAAACTGCTGAAGAGACTAAACGTTAAAGAAGAAAAGCGAGTCGCACTATGCTTCATCACAGGCCGGACTGAAGGCGAAAGCGTAGGAAAGCGCTCGCATCTACGTTCGAGAGCGGCCATGTTGTCATGAAAACCACGCAGTAAATGGACAATAATTCTTAGCATACTCGCCAACATCGAAACATAGTTCGTAGAAATATTACTACGCGCATTCCGAACTCTAATGTTCCAATTACCTTCGCCACTATATATCCCGTGCAAGCATATTTGTACGTAAGGCAGGCATTCTGCCTGATAACTTGTTCTTGAGATAGTTGGTCCTTCCTAAAGGACTTATTTGTTCCTATGAAGACAAAATCAAAAGTAAGGCAATGAACAATGAACAATTCACAAGTTTTGTAATGACCAGGTATAAGTTATATATATATATATATATATAGCGCCCATGTCGTCGTTCATTCATGGGAATGCGGGCGCCTGGTGTAGCTGTACACATCTCCTTTAAAGTGCTTCTCGTCAGGTTCGGTTGGCCATTTTAGGCAAACAAGCCCAATGTACTCAACGCAAGATGACGATCGTGTCTGCAGAATAATACACCGCTGCGCCTACCACACACGACGCGGGATACTTCTCGAGAGAGCCGCGCTCCCACCCGGAGAGTCTACGTCAGAAGCAGAAGTTCGCCAACGCAATTCGCATTGCTGAAACATCACTCACCGTCACACGTGCCTTGTAGAATTATTCAGGTGTATACAGTTGTCTCATTGGTCTGTTGCTTCAATAGACGATTGAAAGTTGAGGTAAAATAAGACCTACAAGGCGAATGTCTGCAATTATCTGTTTTATTGTGTACCGTAGCAAGGGGGACGTGCTTTTTCCCACGTCGTGCAGTCGCGCATGTAGTAAAACGAGAGCATTTACCCTGTTCTACCGGGTTCTAGCGCGCGACCGTCACTTTTTATCTGCTTGCATCTGCCTCAGTGCTCGAGTGACGCTGACTTATCGTACCGCTAGTCATGTCTTTTCGACCGGAGCGTGGAAAATGGGGCACAGCGCGAAATGAGACAGCCGTAAAAGTGCGCGCGCGAGATCGTCCACGGAAGTTCGACGCAAAGCAACAATACGAGAGCGAGAGAAAGAGAGAGAGAGAGAAAGAAGGCGGGGCTTATGACGTTAACGTGGCACGATCCTCCAGCTCCGGTATGGGAGGACGCGGGGAAGAAATTTCCCTTCGAGTGGCTAGACGGGGCGAACGTAGAGAGTGTCCATGTTGGCAGTGAAGCACGCGCCTTGAAATCGTGGATTCGCGACACTTCTAATGTTTATATTTCTCCTATTAATGAACCAATTCTTCCGGCAGAGCGTGTCCTATAGAGAGCACGTAATAATTTCCAGCGTATAACCGAAATACTATTGGGCCGAGTGAGCGGCCCTCTATTGGTACCGCGGTGCGCGTGCCTGCTTTTGCTTCCTATAGAGGAGGCCCTGCATTTAGATGGCGCTGCACTCTTTTGGTCAGACAGCGGCAGCGAAAGCAGCGCGCGGAGGAGCGTAAACAATGGCGTCGTGTTGCGTAGCGGGGATAAGTAAAGCGACAAAGAATGCAGAGCGCGCTGAAGCGACACTAGACGGAGCATTGCCCTCGCTGGCAGAGACAGCGGCGGCTTCCGCCTTGCGAGGAAAGCAAGAAAACAGAGGGAAAGCGTCGAATGCAATCCGTCGCTCCCGGTTACTGCGGCAATACAAGAGCTTTAAGCAGCTACTCGTGGAAGCAGTGGTTTAAAGCGACGCGGCCATATGTATTCATACAGTATTTTATAACAATGTTCAAATATGCTGCAAAATCTTTTTGTTGAATAATAACGTGTTTATTTGGTCCTTCATAAAAAAGTACAGGCCCACAGCAACGGTGAACGGTTGGTATATGAGAGACGTCTGTGCAGATTTAAGTTAAGGAGCCGTCACTCCTTGCTTGCGTGTGCTACTTAAGCAGCGCTTGTGAGCGTCTTCATAGCGGCACGGTAAGGTGGACTAAATCTGTAAAGAAAATAAGACATTACAGCTAAATTCTTAACAGCTATAAAAAGCGCGGCAAAACATCTTTTTATCATATGATCACGCGAAAATTTTACCATAAGTAATTATGAGTAGGCACTATATGGGCTAAATATTCTGCTATTGTTACGAAGGGTGATCGGGAATTTATTGACTTTTAAAGGAAACTTGCGAGTTCATAGCATATAGGCACCCTCCAGCTTCATATTTGTGCAGCCTCATCAATCTATAACGAGCATTGCGCTCTGTGCTCCCAAATAGCTTGCATATCGACCAATATTGATCGTTTCTGCATGGTGCGTGTGGCGTGCTTTTGCTAGTGGTTGTACTTAGACTGTTTTTTGAAGCAAATGCGTGATCCCTACAGCGCTATTTGGGGAATGTCTCGTTTTTTTGCTTAACTGGGTAGGAAGCGGGTGTTGCTTGGTGGCTCTCTCTCTCTCTCTCAAAAAAGGAAGGTGCTGTTGGCCCCTGCTGAGAGGATGAAACGTAACGTCGAAAAAAACTGTCGTAGGCGTAAGTCTGACTCCGCTATAAGAGCGCGCTAGGCCGCAGCTAAGCGTGGAAAACGAACCGAAGAAGCCGAACTGCGAAAGCAGCAACGCGACGATGTGAGACGGCAACGTAGAGAGGATGCCGAAGCTCGCACACAAAGGCTTGCCTCACTTGCAGTTCACACTGCAGCGCGTTATATCTTGCAGGAAGTGTGGCCCCTTGCCATGGCATAACTTAATGCATTACCAAGTGTGCAGCAGGCTTTCGCTTTCACGTGTAACAGGAGTGCAACATGCTTCCGAACTATCCGTTTTGCGTTAAGGGGCAGACGTGTGGACTGATTCTACTTATTTTTTTCAATACCTTCAATGCTCGAAACTGTTACAGAAGGGAGTGGTGAAAAAAAGAATGTATATGTCATAACCCATTAGTACATCAAATAATCTTAACCAGCAGATTTAAACACGGAAACGTCCAGAATGGTGATGATGTTGGTGGACAAGGGATTCCATTCTCTGGCTGTCTTCGTTATGAATTAATCAGAAAACATATTAGTGGGTCAAAAAGGGACGTCATCTTTATGGCGGTGGCTAGTATGACATGACACACAAATAGTCTCGCTAAGAAGTTCATTTTTCAGGTGTCGATTACTAAAAATGTAGGTGACACTGACAAACGGGACATTCTCCTGCGCAAAGACGTTAGGAAGTTCCAAAGTGAGTTTCATTGGCGATACACTGCAAAAGTGGGAATAATTTGAGAAAATAAAACGCGCGCTACGAATTTTTATGGATTCTAGTTGATTATTAATCAATTCTTTACTAGGATCCCACGAAGCACATTCATATTCAAGCTTGCAGTTTTCGAGTGGTATATACAATGTTAATTCACGAGACGACGTTTCCCTTGAAAACTCGCGGCGTAAATAACCTAATGTGCGATTAGCATTATTAACTACGTATTTAACATGAAAAACGTTAGTAGTTATGTGAACTCCTAAATGCTTATAAAATGTTGCTTCATGTAGCACCGCATCATCAACGTTATAAATAGAGGAACAAAGGTGGCCGATTTTAGGGAGATTCTCATTACATTTCACTTTCTATCTTTCAAACGCATTCGCCATACGTTGCACAAGTTGGTGATCACATGGAGATCTGACTGTAGTGCTGTAAGATCAGTTTCAGAATGTATTACTCGATAAATTGCGCAGTCGTCAGCATGTAGCCTAATAGATGATTGAACTACATTAGTCGCGTTTTAAATATAAATAAATAATGGAAAGGGGCCGAGTGCGCAACCGTGCGGCACACCCGAAGTAACTGGACTGGAAGGGGGATAAAAATCGTTAGCTGTCACAAATTGCGTTTCTGTTAGAAACAAAGTTTTCAATCTGAGCAGTAATGTTGGGATCGATATTTTATTTACTTAATCTTAAACATAGTAGTGGGTGAGAGACAAGATCAAGTGCTTTGTGAAAACCTAGGAATATGTAATCGATGAAACACAGATTTTCTAGAGCCACGAACAGTTCATTACTAAAACAAAATTGTTGCGTCTAAGATGAAAATCATTTCCAAACCGATGCTGTTGAGCCGAAAAAATGCATTAGAATCGAGGACGTTAATTAAACTTGGGTAGAGGATGTGTTCTGATAGTTTGCTGGAGATGCTAGTTAGTGATATAGGTCTGTAGTTAAGAGCAGAAAGAGTGTCGCCAGATTTGAACAGCGATGTCACCACGCCCACCTTATGGTCAGAAGCAATGGATTGAAAAAAGTGCTGTTAACGTATTATAGAATAATACGTTAACGTATTAGTGCTGCTAACGTATTATGAAAAGATGTATTTTACTGTTCTTCAAAAGTTTGAATATAGTCAGTTCCGCATGAGGAAGACGATTTCAAGTTTTTAATAAGTGTAACACACCAGAATAATCTATGAGCAGAGGATCCCATCGACAGGTAATTCATTTAACAATACACAGTCAGATAAATACCGAAAATGAACACTGTCAGTATTATTCAACGCTATTGTGTTATCTGTAGAACCAACCACAGTGTTCCAGAACTTTTAAGGATTTCTGATAAGTGATGACGAAAGAGTTTTATTGAAAGACGCAATATTCGCTTCACATATAGGATATTTAAAATTCTAGAAATACGTGTTGATAGTTATGTCGTGACTCAGAAATTTTCGATCGCTTAACTTTTCCGAAAGTACGCGTTCTTGAAAGTGTGAAACTCTCTTCATTTCCTTTGTGTTTTGTGACTGGTTTTTTCCTTCAACTATGTACCAATTGGCCCGGATTTCAACCCTTCTGGTACGCGTTCTTGGTTTTATTGAGAAGGTATTAGAGAGGTATTATTGAGAGGTACGTATTAGACGAAACCTAACTGTGTTTGAATGGAAAGAAACCCAATGGCAGGTATTTGTTAATGAAGTATCTAAATTTGCTCTCCAACATAGACCAATCCAACTCAACTACTCGTTAAAAGAATTTTGTAGTCTAGCTCGTGTGTTTACAGAGAATTTATGCACAGATAATATTTTTGCCGCGTTGTAAATTAAATTTATCAATTCGTCGGATGCTCTGGCCCGCATCACTATTTGCGTTCTTGTGGTGATCTTTTTTTTTTTTTGCTGTGTGGTGATGAAGATCGCAGAACCAAGAAGAGTGGCGCAACCGTTAAGCTTGTCTGCATAATTATTATTTTGCCACTATATCTTCCTACAACAATTTTCAAAAAAAAATGTTTGCGGAAGTTCTTGATCTGAGCCTACAAAAGCAATACATTTTCACCTCCAAAATAAAAAGAACAATGTGTTTTTGTTTTTACTTTTGTTTTAACTGCACAGCTTCAAGGGTGGTGCTACGTATTCAAAAGTGGCTTGCAGAAACTTTAGCAGTAACTTGACATCTTTCCTACCCGCCGTGGTTGCTCAGTGGCTATGGTGTTGAGCTGCTGAGCACGAGGTTGCGGGATCGAATCCCGGCCCCAGCGGCCGCATTTCGATGGGGGCGAAATGCGAAAACACCGGTGTACTTAGATTTAGGTGCACGTTAAAGAACCCCAGGTGGTCAAAATTTCCGGAGTCCCCCCTCCCCCCCCCCCCCACTACGACGTGCCTCATAATCAGAAAGTGGTTTTGGCACGTAAAACCCCATAATTTAATTTTCTTGACATCTTTCCGATACGCACAACTTCTTTAAGCCCTAGTAATTGGAGAAGCATCTATTAAAGTGAATATTACTTTTATATACTTGTAGTACGCACAGGGTTGTCTGTTTATCGTCATAAAAGTCTTTCCGTTGTATATCTGTCTTTCCGCACAAAAATATCTACTAAAGCACACAACTATTAGTTGATGACTATCAAAGCATAAGATTGAGGTCTGGAAACGCTTTTCTTTCTTTTTTTCTCGGGGGGGGGGGTGACAACGAGGACCTATAGGGAATAGTGCGCATTTCTGCGAATGTCGAAAGATTATAACATCTAAAACTAACTGCTAACGCGACAACATAAATTTATGAACTTCCTCAACATCCGATAGAGCACGGCTGCACAAAAGATGCGAATATCCGGCGCATACCTTAAAAAAAAGACATACCTTTATTCTTTTACGATCTCTTGGATACTATTGCTGAAAGGATAATTTATTATCTCCTACACATGTGGATGAGATGAGCAATCAAAAGCGGAAGCTTGAATTGAAATGGTATCCGCTCCGCAGAGCTAATGATACATGGCACTTTTGTCAAGTTAGTGATAATGAAAGAAATAGAATAGGGCAACCAAGTACTCCCAACCCTGGTGGCGCTCCTAATGACTTTGTAGAGGAAGTCACCAAGCAATTACGGCGACACATCATCATCATCATCATCATCAGCCTGATTACGCCCACTGCAGGGCAAAGGCCTCTCCCATACTTCTCCAACTACCCCGGTCATGTACTAATTGTGGCCATGTTGACCCTCCAAACTTCCTAATCTCATCTGCCCACCTAACTTTCTGTCGCCCCCTGCTACGCTTCCCTTCCCTCGGAATCCAGTCCGTAACCCTTAATGACCATCGGTTATCTTCCCTCCTCATTACATGTCCTGCCCATGCCCATTTCTTTTTCTTGATTTCAACTAAGATGTCATTAACGCGCGTTTGTTCCCTCACCCAATCTGCTCTTTTCTTATCCCTTAACGTTACACCTATCATTTTTCTTTCCATAGCTCGTTGCGTCGTCCTCAATTTAAGTAGAACCCTTTTCGTAAGCCTCCAGGTTTCTGCCCCGTACGTGAGTACTGGTAAGACACAGCTGTTATACACTTTTCTCTTGAGGGATAATGGCAACCTGCTGTTCATGATCTGCGAATGCCTGCCAAACGCACCCCAGCCCATTCTTATTCTTCTGATTATTTCACTCTCATGATCTGGATCAGCAGTCACTACCTGTCCTAAGTAGATGTATTCTTTTACCACTTCCAGTGCCTCGCTACCTATCGTAAACTGCTGTTCCCTTCCGAGACTGTTAAACATTACTTTAGTTTTCTGCAGATTCATTTTTAGTCCCACCCTTCTGCTCTGCCTCTCCAGATCAGTGAGCATGCATTGCAGTTGGTCCCCTGAGTTACTAAGCAAGGCAATATCATCAGCGAAGCGCAAGTTACTAAGGTATTCTCCATTTACTCTTATCCCCAATTCTTCCCAATCCAGGTCTCTGAATACCTCCTGTAAACACGCTGTGAATAGCATTGGAGAGATCGTATCTCCCTGCCTGACGCCTTTCTTTATTGGGATTTTGTTGCTTACTTTATGGAGGAGTACAGTGGCTGTGGAGCCGCTATAGATATCTTTCAGTATTTTTACATACGGCTCGTCTACACCCTGATTCCGCAATGCCTCCATGACTGCTGAGGTTTCGACTGAATCAAACGCTTTCTCGTAATCAATGAAAGCTATATATAATGGTTGGTTATATTCCGCACATTTCTCTATCACCTGATTGATAGTGTGAATATGATCTATTGTTGAGTAGCCTTTACGGAATCCTGCCTGGTCCTTTGGTTGACGGAAGTCTAAGGTGTTCCGGATTCTATTTGCAATTACCTTAGTAAATACTTTGTAGGCAACGGACAGTAAGCTGATCGGTCTATAATTTTTCAAGTCTTTGGCGTCGCCTTTCTTATGGATTAGGATTATGTTAGCGTTCTTCCAAGATTCCGGTACGCTCGAGGTCTTGAGGCATTGCGTATAGAGGCTGGCCAGTTTTTCTAGAACAATCTGCCCACCATCCTTCAGCAAATCTGCTGTTACCTGATCCTCCCCAGCTGCCTTCCCCCTTTGCATAGCTCCCAAGGCTTTCTTTACTTCTTCCGGCGTTACTTCTGGGATATCGAATTCCTCTAGATTATTCTCTCTTCCATTCTCATCGTGGGTGCCACTCGTACTGTATAAATCTCTATAGAACTCCTCAGCCACTTGAACTATCTCATCCATATTAGTAATGATATTGCCGGCTTTGTCTCTTAGCGCATACATCTGATTCTTGCCAATTCCTAGTTTCTTCTTCACTGCTTTTAGGCTTCCTCCGTTCCTGAGAGCTTGTTCAATTCTATCCATGTTATGCTTCCTTATGTCAGCTGTCTTACGCTTGTTGATTAACTTCGAAAGTTCTGCCAGTTCTATTCTAGCTGTAGGGTTAGACACGGTAGGAGATAAATCCCCTGCTGTCAAAAGCGCTGCAAACTGCGCGTCCAACGACGGCCCAAACAGAAACGCAATATCGCGTTGAGTATGTGTCGGCCAGAAACGAGTTGGTCTCTCCATAAAAGCTGCGCGCGCGTTAAGACTTCCCGTCTTTTTCTTCCAGCTGATGCGTTTCAAAGCGAAAGGATATAAAACACACGTCCCCTGGCACACGCAGGTAATCTTTTTTTCTCTTTTTTACAACCCAAATCATTTAGTTTTGAGTACCGGAGTTTTACTTGTTTAGCAGTTCTTTTACGGAGAAAGCAGCGCCAGGGGAAACGTGTGCTGTCTACCGCCAATTTCGCATGTGGTACCATGCGTAACACAGATAGCCATGCTACCTGCTCGAAGGATGCAAAAACTAACAAATTTTAGTAGGATGGTTACCTGACAAACGTCGAACGGAGACAGTGCTCGTCCTTTTTTTAGGGCAACTTGAACATATACAGTGGCGTAACCTCCTTCTATTATGTCAATAATATGTAGAAAAAAAAGATAACTTGCACCATGTAAAAGTATCGGGCCGATGACCAGGTTAGAGCCCTTGTTACAGAGTTGAGAATGTGAATCTTTGAATCAATAGACTAAGCCACTAATTTGTTTCCCTTGACTACACGAAAACAGAGCAACCAATGCAAAAAGAGAAGATTTTCACTGGGCAGATTACGAACTCGATAACCCCCATATGCAGAGGTAACACAATTTAAGGTTTTAAGATACAGCCAGAAAATAATATCGTGTTAAGCCATTACTTATTATTTATATAAAATGTTCCGAAAGGCTAATAAAATTTATGGAATGAAAAATAAAATTGCTAGTACGTGGAACGTTATGTCGGTAGGCTAAAGTGGGAAGAAAAAAAGAAAGAAAAAAGAAAGGGTAGGATGAATTATGGGAGGCGGATATTTTAATAGGTCACACAGGTTGGTTAGTTGACATTTCCCGGAATGATTTATGGTCAGTGCGTAAAACTATGTTTTCTGAGAAGCTATCTCAACGCTTTATTTTCTCCGGGATTAATCAGGTGTTCATTACAGATGCCTGGGTGATAATGCTTCTTATAGGATGACTGGGAATTAGAGAGGAAGATACAAATATTGCACGTATTCCCTGCCTACTTACAACTGCACAATGTTTCACTAAAAAATATGCTTTAACATACCTAAAGATTAAAACAGGAACTAAAATGAAGTAGCGAAATTGTAACTCCGGTAGAATGGAGCGTCTTGCAAAGGAAGCCACTGCAAATGGGCAACAGCACATATAACTGCAGTGAAGTCTTCAGGAGCTTCTCAGAGAACTGAATCAAGCTTTGGTGGTCAACGTACAGTACCTCCTATCACTGGCTTTCCCTTTGCCAGCCGGGACCTACAGCAAAAACTAAATCACGTAAGTGCAATACTTATGCTTCGCATATAGGAGGTACCGGGTTATTAGAGCTACAACCACATTTTTACTGCCCGCATCAAAACTAGAAAAGAAAGTGTAGCGAGCGATGCGTCGCCTTCCGCGTGGTACGGCATTGAAAATCTTTGAGTGATGCCTCTGTGTTCTGCCCATTTTCTTAGTTTTTCGCTACGAAAATCAGGTCAGTTATCGGTGACCAATAGTTTAGTTGCCTTGAAGGTGACTCGTTTCATTAGGGCAATTATAGGGTTGGCATACGCTTTTCCACACTTAGCTGCTGGCCTTCTTCTACATTTGTCAATGGCAACAAGTAAAGCCTACGTCTTCCACACCCGTTTGCCCTTCTTTCTCTCGGACTCCCTCTCGGAGCCAATCGTGCAAACAAAGCCAGTCGAATGTCAGAACAGCTGGCCATATGCTTCCTTACGGACTCAGTGTAGGCTGTTTTCAGGAGATTGGCAACTAAATTTGCGACATTCCTTTTTGTGACAGACTGTCTCCTGACGTGAAAACGCCACAATACAGTTATATCAATCGGGACATCCACTTAATTATTCCATATTTCCGCACTCAAAGACTAACTATACGTAGCTCAATGACTACACAATCAGAGGTCAACAACACAAGCTCGGTGACTAAACGGTTGTGACGTGCTGAGTGGCAACTGCGTTGGGAAATTGCGTATGAAGAGCTATTGAAGTATCATTGAGAAAGTATTGAATCGGCAAGAGCTATATTTGTATAGGCCGGGAGCTGCAAGCAGTCCTGAGTGCTTCAAAGTAATTAAGAAAAAAGGACTTTCTAGAAGCCTTGAGAGCCTTTCGCCGCCTCGGCAAGAGGTGTGAATCTCTAGCAGTGGGCTAAGGGTAGTGTGAAACTGTCCTAGAAATAACCTAGGAGTTCTCGTTAACGCGTACCAACCGGTGATGGGAGGTTAATTGTAACTTCCCGTCACTCTGCGATAAGATTGATTAATGGCGCCTTACATAAAGAGCGTTTGAAGCTCCAGCACATAATTTCTGTAGTTCTTTGCTGTCTCGACAGCCTTTTTTAAACGCGTAAGCATTTCTATGCCTATCCAACGCGGAAGCCTGTTCGTTACGTAAGACGATTTGCTATAAGGAAATTAATGTATGAGGAATTCACGTAGAAACCAATCTGGGAGTTGTCGTATTATGCGTAAGCATTGTGCTACTTGCTCATCTCCACGCAGTCCGGTGTCAATATCAATGTTATGAAACTCGATCTGACCAGTATAAACAACAGCGGTGTGGCATCACGAACTGCTGCGGACGGTAGCAGAAGGTAAATTGATGGCGCGAGCGAACTAAAGCTGGTGGCGGCGCCAGGTGCGCTGTCAACGTTCTGATCATTGTAAGCCGTTATCGCTTTCTATCGCCTTATCCACCCGCGTCGAGTGATTATCAACTGTGATCATCCATACTCGGCTGCAGTTGGCGCGGCCTACAGAGCCGCAGTATTCTTCCTACAAGCAGCTCTAGCTATATCTGCCGAAGGCGTCCTTCCGGGCAATGCTCATTCCTCACGATTTTCATCATTCCCGCTCTATAGAACCACTTTATATAGGGCCAGAAAACCTTCGAGAGTAATTCAGCTTAGGAACAAGAAATGAAGGCCCCTATTACACAGGAAATCCTAGAAATCAACGCCATTCCGCAACTTGCCATTGTTGCTCCAAGACATTTGCATCCCATTAGGACCGCAGATTCCGACAAAATGACGCCAAGCAAAAGAGGTCCATAAAGAATGATGCAGCGGTAACGTGGGTGGGTAACTCATAGTCTTTCCATCTCGGGCGAACGAATGAAGGGATTGTTTGTTTACACGAGATATTGTGCTAATAGCGTGGCAGATCCGCAAGGACCAGCACGTTGCTAGAGACAGCGCAAATACCCCTTAGGCGCCAGCTCAGTCAGGCAGTCATTCTTTGTTATCTCATTTATTTACTCTTAGAAACATAGGAATAACATCTCTGCTTGGATTGCGCAGCATGCACCTTGGTATTTTTTCCTGAAAAAGAAGCATCGCCAATCAGTTTGATAAAAATTATGATTGTTGCATAGTTGAAACACCCCGAGGGGCTTTTGAGAATGCGATGAGGGGTGCCATGAAGTTTGCATAGAAAATTACTGTAACGTACTAAAATACTTCGAAGCAATCAACAATGAACAAACACATGCAAGACAATCCATTTTTGTATTACTAATTTCAGCCACTGAGTTTTGGGAACAATACTCGTGCCTCTATAGCGGAGGGGGTACAATTATTGAATATGAGTTATGTTTGATGTTGATAATATGTTGTCTCTAAATTCTTAAGCGAAGTGATGCCTAAGATGAATCACCAGATGAAAGCTGGTTTGGTTTGCAGTGTCGCTCTCCCTTATGTGCCATATTGGAACAGCCTTAAGTTTATCGAATACTTCGGTTTATTTTGTTGGCCGTTTAGATTAAATAACCAGCGTTTCTCTTCTGTGTGTGTACATGTGCGTGTGTGTGCATTTAGGCCCTGTGGTCAAATACCACAATATCGCTGCAAATTTCTTTAAATTTGGCTTCGTAAATTATCTTTGCGTGTAAATACTTTGATGTTATTCTCCCGTATACCTTGGGCCTTTACTTTTAGCCACAGGAGTCTGCTGGATGTTGTGTGAGATTTCACCTAAATGAGAAAAAACTTCTGCAAGTTGCAAGTTTTTGTCAGTATAGAACATTCAATCTTCGTTACATTTTTTTAAAATATGCACTGGTTCCTTGTACCTCGTCTGATTACATTACTACGCACTTTTCTTTCTCGGCCCATCCGCAGTTATCGGTACTTACAATTTTTGAGGCCCTTCCACATTGTCATCATCATATACGAGCACTAAACATTTATTGAGAGTTGTGCTCCTTCATACCGTGGCGTCAAGAAGCGCAGCGTTTCTAAGACTGTGACATGGGGTTGCCAGTACGACAAGCAAACTCTATGACATCTGTGACCAAGGTGGTTAGAAATTGGGTTCACTGTGGTGAATTCGCTCGAGGCTACGAGCCCAGAAAAAGTGGCCAACGAGTTCGAACGTATTAAAGAGCCCAGTCTGTCCTGCTGCACGAAGTTTTGTAGTAGAACTTGCATAAGGGCTATTTGAACCCGCGCAGCAGCAAGGACAGGTGGCATAGGGCACCGGGCATAACAGTGCCTGCATGCAGGCTCCCAAGCTAGAAGCACGTTTCAAGGCGTCACACATAGTTGTCACATATACTGCTGTATATGAACGCGCGTAAGTTAGGACATTTTATTTTAGATATGGGGGCCTCTACTGAGCGAACGTCACAATGCACTCTTGGAGTGAACAATAGCGACTGGCTTGGTCTGGAGCTTTGTGGCGTGAGTGAGAAAGTGACAATTCATTATTATTGATACATGTTCCCTGGCTGAACAATTCTCATGTTGTGCTGCAAAAAAAAAAAAAAAAGAAACGGCAAATGATAGCGACAGCTTCAAAGTGAAAGAAACACCGCAAAACCTGAGTTCCCGGCAACAGTGTTCAGGACGAAGCTGTTAAAGGGAGTTCCGCTATGGGTTTCGTCTATAGAGGGTGTTTTCATGCATGATCGTGCGTCTACGTGGTCGACATTAAATGTAAACGCAAGGCAAGGTGTGTGAGAGCCCACAATATGTTTATGTGATTTATTTACTTATTTCATAAACCTCACAGCCTCCAGAAGGAGTATTGCGTGAGGGGGCGGTACAGATAACAATTGTGGAGCAAAAACATGTTTTTTTTTGTTAGATAAATATGAACAGAACGAGAATCAAATTATAAATAAGGAATGCAAAATAAATAAAGATAAAAATAAAGGAAGGTAAACTAACAGCTGTTAGCTGTGGACGACGTATATTAAGTTAAAGCTACCTTGCACATATCTCATTTGAATGAACATCACGCATTCACGGCTTTTTGTGGCCAATAAATTTTATTTATGCTTTGCAGCTCGCCTTAAGCCGTCTCCAAGTTAGACGTCAGCTGGCGATTTGTACACATGTGGTGGTAAAAGCTGACGGCTTGCTTACAGTGAACTAGCACACTACTCTGTAGCATGCAACGCGGCCTGCGTTGCATGCCACACACAGAGCCGTCCTAATATCGATGACACACGGTCGCTTTCCATCGTCATCCGGATCGAGTATCACTTTCGATCGCGATTTTGCTCGATCCGGATAGAGACTATCGTGCATCGCGATCGAGTTCCTCTTTAACGATCGTAGGCGCACGTCCGCGCCATCCGGCCCACTGTGTCCTAGGAAACTGCAAAAACTAAAGCTAACTACACCCTTATACCTTACAACTTAAAGCTTTGCATAAGCAATACCACGCACTTTCTTGAAAACGAAAGAAGTGTTAACACACAATTTTTGTAGGATGTTACAGAAATTCCATAAGTGCTTAGGACCCACTAACGACACTAACGTTGACACCTGGTGCACTTGAGCTCACCCAAACTCGATTCGTATGTTGGACCGTGTAGCAGCTATCATTCTCGATTTGCAACGAGAACTTCTATCTGGATTGGGCCCGATCGCTATGAAAATTTACCGTGCGCCACTGTCATAAGAACAGCTAGCCATAATCGCATTCAAACGCAGCCAGCAATTGATGCCGCGTTCAATCGAGGCTGTGAGCCAGCAGACTCCCAGTACTTCCGAAAGGCGAGAGCTCCCACATCCATCTTGGCTGTTATTACCTGACAGGCATACATCTTTGAAATATTTGTTATTCAACTGTATGGGCACTCTAGGCGCATTTCTGCCGTCGGCGTCGCCGCCGCCGTGAGCTACCGTATATAGTCCACGGGCGATAAAATCGTCGCCGCGCGCCGTGTGCTGTGTGTGCGAGTGAAAGGTAGCGAGGGTGAGCCGGCGAACGCGGCTCAATCCAGTGCCTCCTAAATAGCAGGCCTGTGCACTCCGATTTGTGACATCATGCTACTTGGACCGAAATTTCTATTGCCAAGCCCAGCGTGACGAAGGCGATGACGCCAAAATCACCGCGGCTCGATCGGGAGCGTCCCCATTAGGTACTATGGCAGTCGGGCAAGGTAGCATGACGTCACGGATCGAAGTGCACCGGCCTTGTGCTATCTAGGAGGCGTTGCTCAATCTCATGTGTGCAAGCGGAGAAGGCCGGCCGGAAGTACGCCCTCTCCATTCGAGGCGAGGATGGGGTGGGGCGAAGGGCATTCTTGTCCGGCGGCTGCCGCTTACGGCGTGGCAGTGCTGGCGCCGTATCTTGAAAGCTATCTGCGACGTGGCCATAGTGCACGCCCGCGCAGGCATCTTTCAAGCATGCATGTGCGATGTTTGCAGATTGCGCGTACTGCCGGTAGCTTCGTATGCGCTGTGCTTTAAACGTTTCGTTCGCGTTGAAGCGAGAGATGCACGAAGGTCAATTGAATCGCTGCTGCTGCCGCCATTCCTTCAGCATTTTTTTGACATGAAGTTTCCGCGCTCATCAAGCGAGATTCGTTCATGTTTACCTGTGCCCGCGTGATACCCTGCATGTTAATGTAGTTACAACACATTGGCGGCGTAGTTGGTTTTAATCTACGATCGAATGTGTAAGCGCAACTGAACGATGACTTCAAAAGAGACAGACGCACAGAGACTGCGCTGTCTTTGTGTGTCTCTTTCTTTCTACGTCCTCGTTCAGCCGCGCTTACAGGTTATATCATTGTAAATCTAGTCAGCAAGCGATTGTTTACACGTTACTACGGACGATAAAGCTAATATCCTTACTTCGTGTTAGGTACCTACTAATTAACTATCGCAATCGGTGCTTCGCCTTTCAGGTGAAACTGAGATTTTTTTTTTAACAACCAAGGCTTTATAGTTCGAAAATTATATAGAATCAATTTCGGAAATCTTAAATAAATTATAGATACTGGACAACACTTTGTCTTTAAAGTAGTCAAACAGGAAGTAAACCCAGGTGTTCAGACTGAAAAGATCCCGGATGTTGTTTCTGTCAAAGGTGCTCGCACTGCCGTTGACAGCCACCGACGCACGATTTGCCCCACCACTGTTCATGACATTGCCTCGCAGCAGCAGCTTGAGCACTGTGTGCCACGCACTGCGTTGCGCGTCGGCACCCAGGCGCTGCTTAAGCAGAGTCCACGCTAGCACGGTCAGTATGCCGGTGGCCACGATCATGGAGAGGCCAGAGATGAGCACGTATCGATTGGTCTGCGACCCGCGCCGCTGTCCATTGCTGCGCTGGGGCCACTGGGGCGGCAGCGCTGCGTTGACGACCGCGTCCACAGGCGCGCCAGCCGGGCTTTCGACGCGTTCCGCCAGTGGACGGTGTACCTCAGGTGCCGACGCCGGGCGGCTAAAATGTCGCCGAGGCAGCATGCGCCGTTCGTCCGACGGCGACGCGGGTTCCGAATACTCCGGCACTGGTGCGAGAGACGACAGACTGGAAAGGGACGAGGAAGGGCTCCGTTCTGTCGCGGCCAGCGTCGTTCGGCGCAGCTCTGCGGGCGGTATGAAAGCACCGGCAGCCGCACACGACTGATGACGTGAGCTCCAGACGGGTTTCGGCCATCGGCGACCTCCTGCCCGAGCTCCATGCTGCTTTGCCGTCCTCGCCTGTGTGGCGTGGATTGGGACGAGCGACGTCCGGCTTCCCAGGGAGACTGATGCCGGCGACGGTGGCTGCCGGGGTCCTCTGCGGTCATGTCGTCGCGCTGCCTGGATACCGCTTCGTGCTGAGGAGTGGCCGTGCCGACGGTCGCTCATAGACGAGCCGCCGCGAGACTCCGGTTCGTTTCTGGTGCTTGCCAGGAGCTGGGTCGTGCCTCCTTCGCCACCGTCCTGACCAGTGGTTGTGACCACGTTTCCCATGACCTGGCGGCTGAAGCTGTTGTAGATCCAAGCCGGAAGCAGCTGAAGATTGTCTTGTCTTGTTTCCAAACACTGGCTCATACTCACTACAGGGGATTGGACAAGAAGCAGGTGATTGCAAGTATGTCTATTAGAACGAAAACAAAAACTAAATTTACATAACAAGGCGTCAGTAGTAGGAATATAATTTAGGAATTAGAAAAAAAAATACTCTTACGAGTGGTATGTAGCGTCTTCTTTTACGTCGTCTTTCCTCGACTGCGCCTTCCTTGTTTTGCTATCCATGATAGGTCAGCTTTTTATTGCGATAGCACTTATATGGACACGCCAGGCGCACTGCTGCTGTCGCCGTCATTTGTTAAGAACCACTTAATGATTAGAACTGTGGATTTCGTTATATAAGATACCGTCATCTGCAAATACACGTATTCTTACCGGTATGTCATGAACGATATCGTTTATTAAAATAAAGAAAAATGACGGCACAAGACCAGAACCCTGTTATATGTCTGAATGAACAGGCCCAGAGTCTGAACACGCGTTATGAGTGGACGCTACTTGCTACCTAGAAGACAGATATGCTGTAATTCACGCAAGGAAAGTTTAATTTCTAACTATAGGTTTTAGTTTGAAAAGCAGTTTCGTATGCGAAACACAACCAAAAGTTTACTCGAAATTATCCCCGCCACGGCGGCCGCATTTCGATGGGGGCGAAATGCGAAAACACCCGTGTACTTAGATTTAGGTGCATGTTAAAGAACCCCAGGTGGTCGAAATTTCCGAAGTCCTCCACTACGGCGTGCCTCATAATCAGAAAGTGGTTTTGGCACGTAAAACCCCACAATTTAATTTTTTTTACTCGAAATCATGGAATATTTCATTTTCATATTTATTTCCTTTATTTATCATCTGAACGTGCCGAAAAACAGCTTTAAGCCTTAAGAGGAAGCTTTAGCTCGGGTGCTCCTATCTAAATACATGTAAAAGGAGAATTCGTTTTTCTCGGCAACCACAGCACCACATTTGACGGGGTTTGTTGCATTTAAAAGAAAAACTTATAATCTAGTGACTGTTGGTTTGGAATTTTCGATTTAGGTCGTCAATTTTTTATTAAAAATTTGCAAAAATCGCAAATTTTCAGAAAACGAAACTATCAAGTTTACAACTCTGTAACTCAGCAAGAATAGGTGATATCGCAATTCTGTGAATTGTACCTAATAGCACATCTAAAGCGGACAAATTTGACATCTTATACATGAATCGCAAAAAAATTATTAATATGTAATTACAACTTTTGCAGAACCCTCGTAAACTACGTAACAAACTCAGGTAAGATGTAAAACGACATATGAAATTTGTCCGCTTTGAATGATCTAATGGATGCCGTTTACAGAACCGCGATATCTGTTCTTGATGCAGAGCTATTAGTTTGTAAACTTCGTGCTTCTATTTTTTTCAAACTTCTGAAGTTTTGTAAATCTTTTTAACAAAATGCAAGCCCTAAATCAAAATTCCGCTTCCAACAGTCACTAGAATTTAACATTCTCTCTCAAAAGCAACAAATTTCATTAAAATCGGTCCAGGGGTTATCTCAGAAAAACGTTTTTGCGTTTTTACATGTATTTGAATAGGCCGCGTCGGAGTTGGTCCCGAGCTAAAGCTTCCTCTTAATACTTGTGCACTTTTGTACAGATAATAAGCAAATAATAGACCTGAATATATCAAGATAATGACGCAAGGTAATTTGTTGGGTTACAAGACTTGGTATAGCGTTAGATGTACAAGGGGAATTCACGTAGGAAATGCTATGATTACGCAAGTTCGGATGAGGCATGCCGAGCGTTGCAGCTGACAGTAACCGCGGACAGGAGAAGTGGTTGTGAAATAATTTATACAAGAATAAGTAATCACGGTATATTCACGTTATTTCTAAGGGTCTTATATCAAACATGCGCAGTACACACTCATAGGGACGAGATACACGGCGTCCATGAAATCGATCGTACAGGACAGGAATGAAACGGCACTGAACATATTCCATTTTTGCAACATTGGTCAAATTAATACAGTTCCATACAACAGAACTAAACTCTAACTTCGAGCGGACAAAAAAATACAAGAGAACAATGCGGTTGACATTCGTAAACGTTTTTGTCATTCTTGATATGAGGCCTAGCTTCTTGTAATAATAATAATATTTGGGGTTTTACGCGCCAAAACCACTTTCTGATTATGAGGCACGCCGTAGTGGCGGACTCCGGAAATTTTGACCACCTGGGGTTCTTTAACGTGCACTTAAATCTAAGCACACGGGTGTTTTCGCATTTCGCCCCCATCGAAATGCGGCCGCCGTGGCCGGGATTCGATCCCGCGACCTCGTGCTCAGCAGCCCAACACCATAGCCACTGAGCAACCACGGCGGGTTAGCTTCTTGTAGGATGCTTTAACGATGCTTAAGACAAGTTCTTCGAAAGTTAGTCGGGAGTCAACCAATATTCCTATGTCGCCTGTGGAACTCTGTCTTTACAAGGCAATGTTATCAAGTGAGTATTTGTATAGTAAGGGGCACATTCTGCGATAAAAGGAAACAACAAGTGTCCTAGTTAGATAAATGCACGAAAACTTATGATATCAACTTGACTAGATTTATGCAATGTTGCCGCGAGGTCATGAACCGTCTTGAGCAGCTCGGCTGCCTTGAGACTCCTTGTCAGAAACCATGTTGGTTGCTATCAATTATTTCATTATCCTCACTACAGTGAGAAATATGTTTCAAAATAATGTGTTCAAATATTTCGGCCCAAGGGCAGAGAAGAGACATTGGCCTATAGAAGATAATTTGACGGATAATCATCATGGGTATTGGACTTATTCTGGAGTATTTCTAGTCATGAGAATTATTTCTTAAATATCAAGCATAACTGTTTTGCCCACCATTCAGCATATCGGTTAAGGAAAGCATTAGGAATTCCGTCTATCCCGAATGGCATTTGAAAGGCTAAATTAGGCGAAATGTATAATATGTCCCCCTCACTGATAGCGATGTCATTAATGGGTGGTACTTCCTCAAAGGTTGAAAATTGCGGAACGATACCGTCGTCATCAGTGAACACGGAAGAAAACAAATTATTTAGCACTTCAGCTATTTCACTCTTATTAGTTCTAGCATTACCGTTAACAAAGAGACATGTGACAGATTCCTTTCTTATTTAGAGGAAATATGACACCAGAAATTTTCCGGGGATGAGGAAAGAAAATCTGTCAATGACACACTTTGGTAATAGTCCTTTTTCCTCTGTATGTCGAGCTTCACTCGAGCACGCAGCCGAGATAACTTATCACCGTTAAGGGCAAAAGAGCGTTGCCGGTGTTGCTTCCTTGAATTTTTTTTTTATTTTCCTTTCCAATCGAACAATATCTTTCGTCATCAAAGTATTCGTAGTACGCTGTCATTTCCTCTTCCAGGGGACAAAATTGTTCCTGCAATGCCAGATGGTGTCCTTGATAAAGCACCACAGGTTGTCGACAGATACATCACTTGATTCGTACTGCGACAAAAAAAAACGAGAAAAAGAAAGATGTTCTACTGAGTGCCATATTTTGTGTTATTATTCTCCTTTTTTGCGCATATTTGTTCCCTCTGCTAAGCGACAAGGAGTACTAGGTGCCACCATAAAGGCGCCAACCTCTCCTCATATTCATTTCAATAAGAAAAAAATAATCTAATGTGTCTAGTATGTCAACGTCACTGGCTTGTGCGAACACAAGAACCAGTGTCTCCTTTGTTACCCAGAAACAAAGGTTAAATTGCGGTAGAGAGCATCAGAAGTGAGAATCAGCAATTATTGAATGAGGATAAATCTTCTCAATTACATCGATGCACCACATGCCTTCATTCCATATGAAAAAATTCCACTCTGTGAAGAATGATGACCGGCGAAGCTGTGTATGCGGGCCCCTTAATGGCGAACTGCACGTTCGCCGCGCGTCGGCCCGGCATTGCACTATCTTTGGGACCGGCCCACGTATGGAGAGTGCTTAACGCCCGCGTCACTTCCGCCACGGGTCGGCCCGACATTTCACTATCTTAGGTATCGGCCCACGTATGGAGAGTGCTTAACACCTGCGTCACCTCCGCCGTAGGTCGGCCCGGCATTGCAGTATCTTCGGGATATTTCTCTGCACGTGAACATGATAGTAGGGAAAGCAGCCCTTAGCAACTTCGCTGCAAAACTTACGGGCATCTGTTCACCACATGGGAACACACGTTGTTTGCAGACATCTACAATCTCCCTGTTCGAGCTCCTGTGTGCACGAGCGTGCGTATGTTTATGTGCGTTTGTGTGTTTGTGCCAATGCTAAACAATGGCGGAAGTAAAAAACTGATCATACTTAATTGTCTCGGCAGAATAAAATCAGTAAATGCTATTAGCCACAGAAATTCTCCTAAAACGTGTGCCTCGTGTGTTCGAATAGCACTAATGGGAACACCAGAAACTGGCGCAGTGGGTTGAGTATCCCAGTTTCTTATGTTTTAAAATTGTGTACTGGCAAAGCTTTTGCTTAAGATTTAATAATAAATGGCTGCTGTTGCTTTGGATGACATTTTTCCTCCGTTCGAGACCTACATAATATTTTGTCATTTAAAGCGTAGCTGAGAGGAATACCACTCACTGTAGCTTCCCTTTGAGCATTGTGCTGCTCACCACGGCAACGCGTTTGCTGGTGGTTTAAGCCCTATAGACATGCGTCATTGATTCTGACATCGGAAGCGCCGATGGTTATGGACCACTGGATAACACTAAGCCATTATCGTGTAGGATGTTGCGGTCATGTTGCGGTGTTGCAACAACTTCGGGCGCTAAAATTGGCAATGAAACGCTATTGCGAAGTTTTATTTTTTTTTAAAAAACGAATCTTTGAAATTATTGCCCTGTTTGTGGAAGAACCATTTGAGGAGAGAAACGAGCGCGAAACACGCGCTATTTAGGCCTGCAAAAGTAATTACATCCATGACCCAGTGTTCCTTCCAATTTTAATTACATTGTGCGATCCTTTCTCTGAGAGCAGGTGCTAGAAGTACCGAGACATTCCGATATCTTGCGTTACCTTGCTAAAGTTAACTTGTTAGTAGCTTCACCTCATTGAAAAGAGACATCTCATTGACAATGAGATGTCGTAGGTATGAACAATCATACCTACCACTATTGTCGTGAAGCTACGTACAATAATAATTATTTTTTTTTTTAGCAGACGCCATATCCTTCTGTGTCTGTTTGTATTTCACATTGTAGTGCTTTTGGAATGTAATATCTTGTCCTGATGTATTGTGTGTTTGTGTGTATGCATGCGTAAATTCACACACATATATATATATATATATATATATATATATATATATATATATATATATATATATATATATATATATATATATATATATATACGTGTATGTATATCTGTGTATACGTGTATGTAATATATATGTACGTCATTTTCCCCCCTACTTTTCCGTTATATTTGACTTTTTTTATACATTGTTTTTCTTCTCCTGCATATAAAACATTATATCTAGTATTGTGTATTCTTAGTCTTATAGTGTATTCTTATTCTGATGAACTGGTATTTTCTGTTTCGTACGTTTATGTTTAACGGTTCGAAATGCACGTCAGGGTCATGCCCTGCCTTGAATATGGTGTCCGAGCCTCTGTCAAGCTGCAGACCGCAGCTTTTAGCCCTGTCAACCACAATACTTGTTTCTGGAAATAAAGAATTTTAATTTTAATTTGAATTTGAATAGTGATAGAATTTGGAGTGAATTATTGTTCTCGTGTACGCAAGATCCCTTTATGACTGGAAGTATACCACGTCATATGAAAGGGAGCCTGAAGCAGTATGGACGTTTTATGTTACATTGTCACGTTGTCGTGACGGTGAAGGAACCGGAAATATGAGTCTGACGCGTCGGGTATTTATATTCTACTTGGTGAAGGTTCCAGCATAATCGCTGGTGCTCACTCACCTTCCGGAAAATACAACACTATTCGCGTCGCGCATACAGTATGATTGCTCAAGGTTCGGCCGACAGTGTGAACAACAGATAGAATCGGCTACAGGAATCGAGACTGTCCTGTTACATGCAAGTGCATCTTTCGCCGAGTGATAACTATTAACTTTTATTAGCCAGTCAGACGGCGGTCACGGGATAAGCAAATATTCGTATCAGTATACATTATCGTAAATCTCAACCTAATGTTTCTTCAGCTATTTATGTCGATATAGGATTTTAGTTTGTCCTTAAACATAGCGTTTGTGGAACACCGAGGTACCGCGGAGGTGTATGTGGTACCAATAACGCTGGTAGCAACATCCTGTGACTCGGAGCATAACCGAAGACCACAGGAGTGCTCAACTGCTGTAACCTACCATATTCTACTTAACTGTTGGAGTAAAGGCTGATAGTGACTTCATCGTAACGTGCAGTCTTTTATCAGTCTCCTTAGACGCATGCACTGACGCGTCACAATTTTTTCTAACGCAATGTAATTGGACAAATCATCGCAAAATGTCGGTAGCAGCTATTCTACTGCATTCCACGCTTCCAGTAACCCGGTAACCCGTAAACCGTTAGAAGTTTACGGACAAGCTAAACTATCTAATGTCTAGGCTACAATAACCGCGTGTGATGGTTTGTATTATGATACTCAACGAAGAGTTCTGAAACCATAACAACTTCACTGAACAATAACTTGACTTGAACAGATAATCTCATGCATTCTGTCATCCCAAATACTCTGGAGTAACTACGAACAGGGTCGATGTTTGTAGACATGGAGGTATTCTGAACGACTAAGACATCAAAAATGGAGGGCGCTTTGAAAAAGCCGTTTCTAATATCAAGAGCAAGACTATAATATTTTTTGCGCTTAACGTGTCAGTACGGTGCCGAACTTCGCCAAAAACAACGAGTGACTGAAGGGATATCCGTTAGATACTGACACAGCAGCGTTCTTTTTTCATTACAGCCCACTATAACATAATATTTTATTTGGCTTAAGGAGGTTTTTCATTTTTTTTGACGAAGTGATATATTCTAAGCAGGCCTAGATCTTAAACTGCGCTAGCCGAAAATGTAAGCCGCGGTCAAGAAGCTACTTTGCTGAACTTTCCGCAACAAAAATCGAAAGTAAGCGCAAAAGAACAGACCTCAGTCACGCCTCAGACCTTGTCACCCCTACGCAGATATATATGACAGGGGCCTCCTATCTCGGAGAACACAGCTTCGCGTGGGAGCACAAGAAAATTAGATTTGCTTGAGCGCGCAACACTGGAACTAAAGCTGAACTTAAGTATAGAGCAAAACTAAAGAGAACTCTCGTTATGCAAAGCCCCCTGACAGTCGTGCTACTTTGCGACGAGCTTTAGAAAGGCGTGCTCCATGAACTTTGTTTCTTGTTCAAAGTTCATCCTGATGCCGGTCAAGGTTTCAAGAAAGCCGCTTTGAGTGTGCGAAAACATCATTTTCTCGGTGAGTGCTCATGCCTTTCGTACCAGTCACTTCTGCGCTATTCCTTTTCTGGCTCGGCGTGACAAGCCTTGAAATCGAATGGCATGCAGGATCGGCAGCGTCGGGTAGTCACACTATATTTGGAAAACGTCGGTTCCCATGGCGACGTTTCTTTTGTATGCGCACGCTCTTTTGCACCGCCGAACGATTCCGTGGCGGATTACGTCGGCTTCAGAGCTTTCGGACTGAATGCTTTCTTTCCAGGGTGCAACGTAAGTTAATGTTAATTGCAACATATTAAAGACTCAGGGGCTGAATTCAATAAACGAACTTACGAACAAATTTTGACGTAAGAAATATATTACGAAAAGAAAAACATATTCACAAAGCTAAAACTGTTCGTAAGACCTTGAAGCAAGCTTGCGATGTCCCCCGCTGCAAATATGAACGCTGTATTTAAAAAAAAGGCCTGTATGTAATGGTAGCGCAGGTGCGAACTTCAGTACTTGCGTCAATAGTAAGCGTAAGTCGATTCCCAAAACCTAAAAAGCCGTCGCAGCTGGCGACTTAAGAAATTTCTACGACAGGTGCATAGCAGTTTTACGAACCTAATGGTGTCTCTATGTGCAGCTCGAGCTGACGTGGGTAAGCGTAAGAGCACGCTGTAGCGGCCAAATTGGCCAGAGGCCACTACAGTTAACCGAGGATGGAGCGTGCTTACAATTTTGTGCCGCGCTCTGATTTGTCATCTCAGATGCATTGAACAGTTTTAGTACATTCTATTGGGCGTGCATTCCTGTGGGAGGCAGTAAGAGCATTGCTGTGCTGCGAGCTTCTGCTGAATGTCTGATAGGCTGTGTTTCTTTATGCGCACAACAGCCTGAATTTTCATACTCGTCATGACACTCCATTAGGTAGCAGCAAGAAGAAGTGGAGTAGCCGCCGACGACAATCATCAAGTTTTCCATTTATCTATTTTGGGCGCGCCTACCATTTTTATCTGAGTTAAAGCTTGCCCACCCGAACAGGGCTGCGGATGATTCTTTTTCCAGACGCTTTTGAGGATATGCTTTTCTGTGTGAGATGAACGACAAAGCACCTAGGCGTCTCTAATTGTGAAAAGTTGTAGCTGATGGACAGCTTGCTACCGTCATGCGTGTTTTTAGCCCAATTTATATTATATTGCTGATTGTTTTAGTTCAGTGATAATTCGTCACTGTAGTGTCTGTGCCAACGGTTCCGCTAAAGCTGCACTTTACTGAGCGGGGGAAGGTCTATGATACGAAACGGGATGTCACTGCGATGACATATGAAAAAATAAATGACGAATAAAATTCTGTGCTACCGTTGATACTAAAATCACGTGGACTGTTAGAAAAAGTGTAAATACAGCTCATGAAAGGGACGAATTATTGTCGCATGAGTTCTCTTATAGTCAAGCAGGCTAAAAGAAAGCGTACGATTATTATTTTGTGTGGATAGCAAGTTTTGCATGGACAGCACCTGTGGGATTGGTTTAGGCCATCTCGATTCCATTGCACTACAAAGATTAATGTCGCGATGAAGCAACGTGTAATAGGTCAGCAGGGTTACCTAAGAGAGCGGCCGGCAATCCGATACATAGAATCGGACATGACGCCAGCCATTAATTGGTCTAAACGGGATGTTCGGTGTAAAAATAAATGCACCCAGTAAGGTGTATTTGCGCGTTTACATGTTTGCATTATGCGCGTTTGCCAGAGACCTATCCACCTATTTCTAAATATCGCTTAATTAGCGATGCGCTGAAAAGGCGCATATATGCTTCTTTAAGCATGCACACAAATGTCCTAGGAATTAAGTGAGCCTTCAGACGTTGACTGGATTGAGCGAACGCACGTTATTTGTCGGCTTACACAGGGGCTAGGTTGTATTTTCGTACACTTTAATTTTCGTTTGCCTCATAAATTCTGCCCTTGAATTATAGACTGACAAAAGTTTCCTTAAGCCCTCCTCGCCTTCATTGTCCGTGGTCATCACTGACTACGGCACGAATCCTTCGGGTTTTCTTTTTCTCGTTCATTCACGTATATAAATAATGATGACGCGTATAATCGGAGGCACGTTCTTTTCGCTAAGTATTAGCGCAGTCCGCAGAATTATTCGCACATTTGCTTTCGTTGTGTACATATAACGCTGCAAAAGGCGCCGCTACAGCTGCTTTGAAAGCGCAAAGCCTGCAACAGTTCACATCAAGAGCAGACTACAGAAGAAAAGTGAGAGCAGGCGACAGCCATCATCGTCTTATGATTGGCTGGAAATACTTATTGTAAAACCCAGACCAAGGTCAGTCCTTGGTAAAATGATGTCACCCCCGTCTTTCAGCTACTTCGGGTGATGTTCATTCCATTTTTACTCTTCTCACCTAAGAAAGCCTTCATAGGCGTTTGTCAATACGTCGCAAGAATTTTATTTCAAATGGCGATCGTCTTACGGTGCTCCATGCCGGCTGCGCAGTAGTTGAGCCAACATGGCGGCGTGGAAAAGTTAACGACGGCCATGTTGGCCTGGAATTACGGTGCTGCAAACACTTTGGGGTGTACTTTCACGATGTGAAGCGGGCACGACGCTGATAACAGTCATCAAAACTCACCATGTCAGCAAGATGGAAGCATTTGTGTCGCTGGAATTATGCTGTCTCAGCGTGTTCTGTAGGGGTAGTGCAGAGTTCCATCACTTGGTTCCGTGCGTTTGGATGAAGCTGCGACATTTGTGTGTATTTAGTGGTGTACGTGCATATCGTATCGCTGATACTGAAATAACGAAGTTCACACCAGGGCTGTGGTGCTTTTAACGTTCGGCAGACAACTCAAGGATTGTTTTATTTATGCGTAAGTACCATGTTTACGTTCAGCCACAGCGCAGGTATCGGCAAATCTCCAGCACTTCTACTCTGCTTCAGGGATAGCTTCGGCTTCGCACGTTTTATAACATCCAAAATCCTTCCGTGGTCATCGCGGTGTGATACTTTTGGCTCGAGTTTGGCTTCGTGCTGCGATGTGGCATTCAAGTGATTACAAAACGGCGTCTACTGCCACTTCGGTAACTCCACCCACACCTAGGCCTCGTACTATATTTGCATTGACGGCTACGGAGTAACAAAATACGATGGTAGAACAATATCGGCAACTCGGGCCTATTTTACCCGAAAGCATCTTGAATTTGGAACGGCCGTGTGCTTTGCGTGCAATGGTGTGCAGTGTTCTGGCGCACTTGAACACTTGTTCTTACGAAGCTGGTAAATTCATGCAAGTCATCTTGTTGTTTTCGCGACGTTAATTGATTAACTATGCCCTCCATAAGCTGTCACTTAGACTATGATGAACCACCATAGTTCGAGGCATCTCGCTCCAGGCTTCGACGTCACCAGCGTATGATTTGTGACTGTGCTCCAAAATTTGAGTGTATGGACTTTTGTGCACTTCACCTTTGCTGGAATGCTGCCGCCACGCCTGCAAAGCCATAGTTAATATGAGATGCTTTCTAAATAAACGTCAAGAGTAGCAAAAAACAAGTCACCGTTGATTGGTGCTTATGAATCGTTTTTCATTGGCTTGGCAGCGTAACCCGAGATAGATAATCCTGCATCGATCGTTTCCCATGCACTATTTCCGCGGCAAATTCTTCACCTCCTTCTCCTTAAAAAGAATTAGTGTCCATTGATTCTGTAGGTGCGAAACTAAACGCGTTTTAGTGGCGCACTGCTATGGTTTATAGGTCAATTAGCTGGTGCATGTTACCCATTACCCGCCGTGGTTGCTCAGTGGCTATGGTGTTAGGCTGCTGAGCACGAGGTCGCGGGCTCGAATCCCGGCCACGGCGGCCGCATTCCGATGGGGGCGAAATGCAAAAACACCCGTGAACTTAGATTTAGGTGCACGTTAAAGAACCCCAGGTGGTCGAAATTTCCGGAGTCCTCCACTACGGCGTGCCTCATAATCAGAAAGTGGTTTTGGCACGTAAAACCCCATAATTTAATTTTAATTTTGTTACCCATTATGGTCTTGGCATTTCTTTCCTGGTAGTTAAACTGAATTTCTCATGTCAGGTGACAGTGCATGCAAGCCGTGTCGCTATTCCAACCTTGAGGCAATTCTTCCGAAAATAGAATTCGCTCCTTTCGTCACCGTTTGTTTATCTGAAAGAAACTAGTGATCGATGTCTAGAATTACCAGGAGTGATAACAAAATTATACTGGGCAACTTCACTGTTCCGCAGTAAAAGCAATGCATGCGGTCTTGAATATCGAGTGCACAAGGCGTCTAAATTTGGCTTCGTGTAATCTTTGCGACAAGAAGCAACTAGAATCTACGTAGCTTTTCTTTTTCAGATGTAGAAACATGGGAAGTTGTGTGCCTACCCTCGATACCAAAGCCTTGTCAGACGCGGCGCACAGTTATGTGTCCTCGTTGCGTACTATTTATTTGCAGTTCTCCCTTTTGTTTCCTTGTGCTGCGCTAGCATCAAAATAAACGCGTTTAGTCACTTTTTAATATGGGCACTACTATTGCTTTGGTGGTACCGTGAGCACGCGAGCACGGGTAACCGCGTTTCTTTCATTCCTTGCCGTTCAATCCGAGCTTTGCTTCAGCCTCGCTCACAAACGATGTCGTAAGTTAAATGCGCTGCCACTTCGGGGGCACTCTTAGCGTAAAAACTTTATCGCTAAGAAAATGCGTAAGAACGACGCAGCTTAGTCAATTCGGCCCCGCGTTCCCATTTGGGGGGATATTTCTTTGTTGTTGCTCTACTAAAATACAAAAAAGGCCCCTGGAGTCTATCGCCCGCAAGAAACGTTTTAGGACCCATGCATTCCACCCGGTAGTTTGCGATAATTTCTTCCGATTATCAAGCGGAGACAAGCCGCATGAATACCGAATCCCAGTATCTATGCAGCATAGGAAAATTATTTTAACGAATTGCTGGCTCTCCCGTAATTGGGAGGAGATGTACGCGTGTAATGGCAACCGGGAAAGCAGATTGGTTGGAAATGATACTAGCTACAATCTTAAAATGGGTTTAGTGCAGGTTCGCAAATGCCCACCACACCGCACCACACCACACCACACCACACCACACCGCACCGCACCACACCACACCGCACCACACCGCACCACACCGCACCACACCGCACCACACCGCACCACACCGCACGGTGCCATATTGTGCACTGGCCCATATGTTCGCTGCCCAGCTAGAATAACAAAACCAGCTGAAGGAGGCATGACAGGCAGCGAAAGACGACAGGGAGGCAGAACGTGCTGCCCAGCTAGGAGAAGAAAAGCGCCTGAAGGAGGCGACACAAAATCGGCGCCTCGGAACTCACGGACCACTGGCGTACAAAAGAGCATAGGTAATCGTGTTTCAGGGCCAGATAATGACAATGAATTGTGTGATGTCTTGTATCGGCCTTTTGAACGTCGCTATTGAATATGCGAAACAAAAAATTTTTCAGAGTACTAGAAGTTGCAGCTTGAGTAGTATTGCGAACAAACATTAGGAAGAACTCGGAAGCAAAACACCCGGCAAATGCAGCTTATGTAACCTTAATGTTTACCGGGAAATGCTGACGGCTAACGCTATGCACGAAGGCGACCTTTCTGGTGGAAACGCGGCCTCTTGCGTCGACCGATCCCGGAGGTTGTGCACAGCTGCGCAAAAATAAATAAATAGATAAATAAATAAATAAATAAATAAATAAATTTCATCGTTTTTCAGGTTTCTGTTCTTCTTTAGAACTTCTCATATTGCAGTTTGATAACGTTTAACAAGAAAGGCATGCGCTGTCGGTGTTTTGTTTCATGACGTTTGTTTGTGGGCTGTCATTCTTAAATTTCCGAGGTATAACTTTGTCACTAATGTAAGACAAAGTATGAGCTACTTTAGTGATAGCATGGTGTGGCAGTATAACCCGCATATAAACCATATCATGTAGACATCGGCGTGGCGTATACATACGCCTAAATATATAGGGGAATTCTTGCTCGCGGGCACGCCGGCGCCGGACGCCGACGCCGACACCGGATTTTCTGCGGCACAGTCCCTTTAACACTATCGCGTTAAACAAAAAGAAAACAATGCATTGCCGATAATCTTAATGAAATTATATATAGCTATTATACAGACACATAACTTTGATATTGCCAATCGTTGGCGTTTAGCAGCAGATATATCTTAAATTATTCCCCTCATTTGTTGCTTCAAACAACCGCCCATTCATACCAACTGCGATGTGTAAATACTCTAATCCCTCATAAACGGTCAATGACCGTATGCTTACTATGGTGAGCCGACGGCAGCTTCACAGCACGTCGAAGTACCTTAAAGCAGTCAAATTATTCGATCGCATCTTACCATTTCTTATGCTCCGGGTGGCTGGTTTCTTTAAATCATCATCATCATCAGCCTGGTTATGCCCACTGCAGGGCAAAGGCCTCTCCCATACTTCTCCAACTACCCCGGTCATGTACTAATTGTGGCCATGTTGCCCCTGCAAACTTCTTAATCTCATTCGCCCACCTAATTTTCTGCCGCCCTCTGCTACGCTTTCCTTCCCTTGGAATCCATTCCGTAACACTTAATGACCATCGGTTATCTTCCATCCTCATTACGTGTCCTGCCCATGCCCACTTCTTTTTCTTGATTTCGACTAAGATGTCATTAACTCGCGTTTGTTCCCTCAGCCAATCTGCTCTTTTCTTGTCCCTTAACGTTATACCAATCATTCTTCTTTCCATAGCTTGTTGCGTCGTCCTCAATTTAAGTAGAACCCTTTTCATAAGCCTCCAGGTTTCTGCCCCGTACGTGAGTACTGGTAAGACACAGCTGTTATAAACTTTTCTCTTGAGGGATAATGGCAACCTGCTGTTCATGATCTGAGAATGCCTGCCAACTTTAAAGGTTTCTTTAAAGGTTTCTTTAAGGTTTCTTTAAACGACAGCCTTGAAAAGTGTATGGCGCCGAATTGGATATCCTAACCAAAGAAAGAAAGAAAGAAAGAAAGAAAGAAAGAAAGAAAGAAAGAAAGAAAGAAAGAAAGAAATCGACAGAGACACTGAGGACTGCTTACGTGATGGGATGCGAAAGAATCGTACCGTTTGTATACCTCGAACGTCGCGAACGAGCTCATTTTAGGCACTCATGACGGGGCAATCTCAAATGCCCACTGACGCACTAAGCCATACGTTTTGTCAGCCAGGTGGCTGCGACTTGAGGTGTGCACTAACGCACGCTCTAGGCGCACCTAGTCCGCCAGAAGCGTGGAGCCGCCGGGGCGTCGGGGAAGCGTGCTGGTCTCGCACCCAGGAAGCCCTGATTTGATTTCCACCCAGACTGCAATGTGCCAAATTTTCTTTTCAAACACATTAGTTTACTTTGTTTACGTGAACCTCTCTGATAACTTTGAAGTGAATCCAAATATCTTTTTTGACGTTTCTTGCTCTTTGCGCCGTCGGAAATTTTTATTACCATTTCTCGGTCACACCGGCAACGACAGATTTTCGCGTAATGGGGTAGATAATACTCTCGTGTTACAAAAAAAAAAAAAAAAAAAAAATCGAGAGGTAATTTTAGCCAGGGAGCATCAGTTTGAATGCTTGGGGTCAGAAAAAGCGTTTTGCTCGTCATCCCTTACGCTATATTTCAGCAAGAAGGTGGCCTTTAAAGAAATAAGGTTATCAGGTAACGAGTACAGCAAGTAGATTTTAAATCAATGTTAGTATCTTCAAATCTCAAATAACCAAAATATTAAGTTTACAATTCTGTAATTTCGAATTGAAAAACGATGCCACAATTCTTCAAACTACACGTAGGGAATCACTTAAGAGCGACAAAATTCAGTTATTGCACATCACTCTGTAATTCACCACAATTGGTGAGTACGACTCTTCCAAAATCTCGCTAAATATTGTAACGATTTCATATATAGACAGTAAAATATTATATCAAATTAGGGTGATTCTGATGCTTTACCAAATTGGGTTTACTTCTTCTTTTATACGGAGTTACAGAGTTGTTGGCGGGGTGGATCAGCTTTTTAAAACTTTTGAAGTTCGACAATTTTCGTGCAGATGTTGTTTTTTTTAAATCTAAACTATACTTTCATTAGTTGGTAAAGTGTAACTTGCTATTTTGTGTAAAGGACATTTTGTTTTATTTATATGAGTCCCACGGTAATTTAACTATACAGTTTTTGCGATTGACATGAGTTTGAATTCAGAAATCCAGAGTTCATCCTGAAGTGCAGCTTCGTTTTAATTCTGACCTTTATTTCTTAATTTAACCGCCTAGGTTTCTTTGATTAGTCAGTGCTGCTTGAGGGGGATGCTGTTGTTTTCCCTGGAAAGTTAAGTGGGTTTCCGGGAATTGCAGGTTGGCACAACTTTTGGAGGCAGTAAGACATATGTACCGTAAAGCTGAGACCACATCAGTTTAGAGAAGTTCTCAGTAGTGGTATACTATCTTGTTTGACTAATTACGAGTTTGAAAGCAACGCCTTCGTTCTCATGGCCATAACTATGTACACAGAAACTGCAGACCAGGTGTCTCGGCATGCGTCTGTGAGTATATGCACTGCGTTTTGTGATTCATTTGGTTAAATTAAGCAGCTTTCTGCTGGGCAGCTCATGTATGTGTCATTTGTTCCGTAATGTTTCGGTAATCGTACAGATGGAACAGGCCTTTGTCTTTTTTGAGTAGCGAACGAGAAACAAAGGGCCCGTTTGCATCATCACCGTTCAAGCTTCACTGCGTGAATGCGCAGTTTTGAAAGCCATTTCATAAGCATAAGGAGCCAAAGAGAGGATTGCAGACAAACGAACGAGACATCAAAGAGTTCGATGACCTCGTGCGGGCAAGCAAACTGCAGCAGCCGCGCTCGACCACGCTGTACCATCAGGACCAGCGCACGGAAGGGATGATCGATGAGGTCGGCGAGATGCACCCAGCATTGATTTCGTGTGCTGCTTCGTAGCCTTCGTTGTCAAATCCAAGCGTGCGACGCTTTTTTTTTTCGGCGATCAATGGCTTCCGCTCAATTTCCGCCTTTTCAAGCGCTACCAGTGCGAATGGAAGCGTCGGCATGGCCAAATAGATTAGGGTCAGTGACTAGCGGCGCTTGTCTACTATTCCTGCCATTCACATCTCGGCGCGCAGGTAGCGTGAAGATAGATTAAAAGAAGTACAGAGATGCTTGGTTAGGTCCATTAGTGGCGTTTTTTTGTGGCTGGGAACAAACGGCCTGCGCGGAACTTTTACCAGGTCTATATAATGACGTATGAGTGCACCTTTCTTGGTCTATTCAACAAAGACTTCCATTATCCTGATAAGAGCGGCTGTGTTTTACCACATTTCCTGATGTTTTCTTTTTTTTATTGTTGTGTTGTGCCTCGTTTATCAACGTTTGTTTTGTCGCACGTGACATTTTCTGTGGATAAAGAGTTCTGAATACACAGGAGGCGCATAACAATTGTTCCGTGTGCTTCATTGTCTCGGGGACTGCGATTTCCGCTGGTTTACTTATTGCTCACTGCTAGGCCAAGAAAGTCAATTCAATGAGATCGATGAACAGCCGGTGCACGAAGATAGCTCTCTATGACAGCAACTGCTCTCTGTACCGAAGAGGATATGCGTCGAATAATAATAAATAATAAACACTTCAGATTTGTTCTTTTGCAGAGTAACTGAGTGCCGCAATTTGTTTTGCTCTTGTTTTTAGTAAGAAATTATTGCCATGCATTGACGGATTGTGTTGGTAAGTGAAACGGAGTACTTTCGGAAATTATTTCGCGTTATTAAATTCAGTCGCCAGCTGTGGAACATCGGTATATATCTTTCCAGAAATCCTGTTTTATTATCCTACATGGTCATATGTCATAGGACCATGTCTTTTCTAAGGGGATGTCTACTCCTGGAATATACATATTCAAGGAACTTGCAAATGTCGTGTTTTGGGGTTTACTCAGCACAGAATGACGACAGCTTGTTAAGTGTAGGAAACGAAAAGTGGTGGGCGGGCTGCATTTTGTTTCACACTTGAAAATCTGCTTTTAAACGCGAGCGGATCTTATACGTGTAAATATGGTCCCATAGACACGTATAACATTCGTTGTCGTTGGCACGTGTGAAACCGTATTGCATCCCCAAGTATAGCGTGCAACCCCACCACAGACTTCCATCACTCATTTAAACACCATCGTTTGCGCATGATGCAACGTTTAAGAAGCATTGGAGACACTAAATGGACTGGCGGTTATGTTCGACAGAACTTAGTGATACTGGCAATGAAAGGTTAAACGCATCAAGAATTGTTTTTCGAAGGAAGGCGATGAGTTCATGTGCAGAGCCCTTGGAGACAACCTAAGGCCGTCATTGTTTACCACACAGTATCACGGCATAGCCAACGCAAAGTGGTAACGGTCGAGGTAACGGTCCGCAACTTCGCAGTATGAACTAGGATGTCTAGCGTGCTGCCTGCTACACTGTGTATATAGAAGCATCGGCAGTGCTTTAGTTTTTTGGCTTGGCGTAAAGTAATGCCTGCTTTATGACATAGACGGACATATACGTCGTAAAACGAAGCACTACGCCACGCCGTCTAGCCAGCCTTGTCAGCATCATCCATAATGACGAGTGATAGGCCGTTGCTGAAAGCGGATCTAGACGCTTGTCTTTCTTCCTTTTGATGCGGAAGAGTCAAATGGCTCATCGAGCGAAAAAGCCGGCCTCCAGCGTCCGTACCAGCGAAACGGCACCTAAATCCCCACTTGCTGCGACACCACAGCACGAGCGCCCCTCGACGGAGCAAAGCGGGCGAATGGGGACATGGGCTTCAGTAGCGCACTAGGTGTTGAGTGAGGGGAGAGGGCATCGCTGCGACGCCACGTCACCCTCGCTCTCGCACTCGGAAGCATGTGTTATACCGCGTTCCTTAACCGCGCAAGCTCTCACCTGCATTCTAACTGCACCTCGGTAAGTCCAAATCAACATGAGCCAAGCCTCTCAATGTGCACGCTTGCCCGCGAGTTCGTAATTCGAAGTACGGCTCAGCGGCGTTCAATTGGACAATAATGCTTTAGCACTCACAGCTCGTAAGAAGTACTCAGATGGCCCAGATTTTTGTTTCTGTTTTTTTGTATGACAGGCAGGCAGACTTTGTTCTTTGAAAACGTGGCTGAGAAAGCTGAAAACCAGACGTGCAAGCACTCAGGGATGGCAATTTTTTTTCAAGACACGGTCATCTTAGTCGACTTCAGACGAATTTAGCGTTTCTAGGATCTGGGTATCTTGTGATCGCTTCTAGAAACAAACGGTTGGTTAGGTGACTTGTACAAGTCCTATGAACATGACAATGATAATAAATGATATGCCGTCATGCCGAGAATACGTACTAGGATTCAGCAACTATTAATATAATGAAAAGATGAGTAAAGTAACCCTAAGTGGGGTGGGTTGCGAGTCTCGGTCTGTCTGTCGCCCTGTGTCGTGCTGCTGCCTAGTTCGATTAAATTTAGTTAGTGCGCCCTCCGCCAGATGGCGTGGAGTAACCGAGTTCGATAAGGTGCCTCATTGCACACGCTTGGCGCTGAGCACGGCGGGAGGGAAGCTGCGTGCGTCGAAGCGTCATAAAAGTTCTCTATGGAGGAGGACTAGGTTGAACAAGCGCGTCTGAGTGCACATGCGCATCTCTACTCAATGCACACATCTCTATTCAATGACCGGTCTTGACGAAGCTCGAGCGAAGCGTGGTATCTGAGAGTTTGTGAATGGTAAGTCATACTTTAGCGCAGTGTGGAACGGGCGCGGCGCAATTGCGCTATACAGGCCAAAAGTTGACGTTTTTTCACATTCTAGCGTCTAGATCACTCAGCGTGACCGGCAGCATACAGCGCACTTTGTTGCGGCTGGCGCGGGACTAGAATAGGTATTATTTCACGTCGAAGCCGCTATACCAAAGTGCATCGCGCGCTGGCTTAGCTGGCCGGCAGCATACTGGCGTACAGTTCGGGTGCACCGAAGAGAGCATGCCGAGATTGCCCCGTCGCCAAACGCAAAAGTGCTCACTCGTCACGCACTTGCGCTCATGCATTGTGGCGACAGCTGATCGCCGCGCTGAGGTAGGCCACGTTCAATGCGCCTAAGTATGCAGGCGGCAAACCTTCGGCGGTTCTGGCATCGCTGGTATGACGTATCCATTCTGGTACGCTTAAAACGCCAGTCTATGAATTGTCCTTGAAGAATTTGTGACGGCATTTTTTCTTGACCTTTGTGGGCACTAATCTAAACTGAGGACTGACCTTTCAGCCATTGGTCTCACTGGTCTGTACTAAGTTTGGCTGGATGCTGCTTCGCCGCTCGCTTAGCCGTGCGCAGGTGAAACCAGGAGAAGTTCGGCGTCGTGCGGCGGCTTGTCCCGGAAATATGGCGTATGCTGCACTTACCATTTCGTTTGGTCGAATAATATTGACGGCGTAACAATTTTTCTTCGTGGTTTTCCGCGCTTTACAGGGTGTTGGGGTCTCTTCATTCCTGTCAAGTTCTTTTACAGTTATCTGAACCCGCATACGATATTCGTTTCTTACATGAAGAATTGTCTCAATCGTCAGTGTTTCCAGCCAGCTCCACTCATCTTTGCGACGCTGTTGGAGCGGCTACGGCCAATTCTGCATGTCTACCTAAAATATTTCTCGGGCTCGCTTGACTAGTTCACGCGACAACAGGCAGGTATTCTAGAAAGAGAAAAAAAAAGGAGGCGGGGGATGTCGAGTGCAGGCGGAGTGTAGCTGCAAAGTAGGGAAGTGCCGAGTCCGGTGCAAGGAAGCTTACTTCCGGTGGCTCCAGTCGAGGGCGCTCGATGCGCTATCCAGTCCCATAAAGTAGGGATCAGTGATTGGTCCCCTTCTGCCGATAACACCCGAAGTGTGTACGTGCCCTGTTCCAGCAAGTACATCCCAAATACCTTGCAAGGTTGGTGGCGTGGACCAGAGGTAGAACACCGGGCTTCTAATCTGAAAGGTCGTAAGCTCAAATGCCCGTCCAGTCCGCTACATTTTTATTTTTGGAGTGGCGCATGACACCGGCAATAAAATGCTTAGAGCTAATGAGGCTAGCCAAATTGGGAAGGCCAACTAAGCTTCAACAAAAAACACTTCCTCATCAGAAGAGCTATTTGCATCCCTGGCGCAGTATTTGGGCGCTACCGCCCTTGCGACTCTTGCAATTAACCCGTGACCCGCAGTCTAGAGTGACTGCGAAGCACCTGAATAAGGCGGCGGTGAGAGTTCAGACACGGCGGAGAGTGCTCAGAATCTCTGGATCCCGAAAGGCCGCCACTGGAGACTGAATATGGCTACGTTAACACGCGAACGCTCTCGATGCGGCTAGTTTAGCAGTACTCCTTGAGGCATTATCAGGCGTTTCCTGAGATATTCATGGCTTTAGTCAGGTTAGAAGGACTGGCGGCGCTTATACCGAGCTGACTAATGGCCGAGTCCTCTGCTACAGAGGTCTTCCAGATAAGGAAAAATGTAGGGTAGGATTTCTAATTTGTATGAACATAGCAAGGAACAATGACGAATTCTGCAGCATTAACTAGAGGTTAACAGTTGTCTTAATAAAGCTAAATATGAGATATAGATTAAAGGTAGTGCAAGCCTACGCTTGAACATCCGGTCAGGATGATAAAGAAATGTAATACTTTTATGAATACGTTGAATTAGCAACGAGAAACTTGCAAAGTCGGTACGCTGTAGTCATTTGCGACTTTAATGGAAAATTGGGGGAAAAGCAGGCTGGGGAACAAGCAATTCGCAACTACGCCATCGATTTTAGGAATATGAGAGATGTAGGTAGAATTCGAGGAAGAGAATACACTCCGAATAATCAACATCTTCAGAAAGCGCAGTAACAGGAAGTTGACCTCGAAACGGCTTAACATAGAAATAAGGAATGAAGTGCATTTCACACTCTCTGCTGGTCCTAGCATAGTGCATGATGTAGAAGTGCTATGTAGGGCAAACAGCCGTGATCTTAGGTTACTGAGGTCTATATTGCTCTCAATTTGAAGAGAACGAGCAAAATTATTCAATAATGAAAAGGCCAACCTAGACGCAGAAAAGATAAAAGTGAACGAATTCGAGCTGGTGCTCGCAAGCGAACACATATGCTGCTTTGGAAGAGGAAGAACAGAAAGCGAAATGTAACATATAGGCAATGAATGAAACCATAGGTTGGCTTATTTCAGAAGCAGCACTTGAAATTGGAGTTAACGCACCAAGGAAATCAGTTAGTAAGCTCTCCTGTGTAAGAAATGGCCTAATAAAGAAACGTCAAAGCAAGAGAAACCTAACTGAAGAGGTCATATAGAATTTGCTGTTACCGTCAGAGTTGATAAACAAAAAGAATGTAAGCCTTATTCGAAATTATGAAGTCGGAAAGATTGAAGAAGCAGCAAAAAATGGTAGCAGTATAAAATCAGTGAGGAGAATGCTTCGCATGGAACAGGGAAAGCTGTAAGCAGTGAAAGATAAGCAGGTTAATGTCATCAGCAATTTCCATGATATAGTAAAAGCAGAAGAATTGTATAGTGACTTGTACAGTACCAAGATCAGCCATGCAATCCTCATTGGAAGTAATGATGAACAGGCTAATGAGGCTCTTCTGTAGCTAGCGATGAAGTTAGAAGGGCCTTGCAAGACAACTGCTGTTGCAACCCCGCCTGCTGCAACTCCACCACCACCACCAGCACCATGAAGGATATATCATGCTTGAAAAACTTGCAGCCCTTTATATGCAATGCCTCACCACTTCAAGTGTACCCGAGAGCTGAAAGAATCCCAACATTATACTAACCTTTAACAAAGGATACGGTAAAGAATTGAAGAATTCTAGGCACAGTAGCTTAATTCAGTAATGTATAAAATATTCACCAAGATAATTTTTAAGAGAATCAAGACAACACTTGGCTTCAATCAACAAAGAGAACAGGCTGGCACGTCCGTGTCTTTATTCAGGTAATTGAGAAATTTGCGGAGTACAGTCAGCCTCTCTATATGCCTTTCATAAATTAAGAAAAGGAATTTAGTAGGTACCAAGAATCACAGAGGTATTGCGTAATGAAGGAGTACAGGAGGCATACGTCAATATCTTGGGAATATATAGAAATGTTCCACGGCTACCTTGTTTCTCCACAAGTATAAAATTGCATATCAAGAGAGAGATCAGACAAGGAGACACAATCCTACCAATGATATTCACTGCATGTTTAGAAGAGGCACCCAAGCTATCATTGCGGGAAAGTCTTGCGCACACTAAACGAAGAGAACAAGAAAAGAACACAGAGGCTAGCGCAGTAAAGGAATAGACGTAGGCACTGCGCTGGTCTTTGTGCCCTTCTTGTTTTCGTTTAGTGTGCGCAAAACATTCCATAATGAAGCCAACCAACTAGCCCGCCTTTCAGTAATATTTCAAGCTATTATACTGGGAAGGCTTAGGAGTGAAGATCAACGTCTAATATCTCAACAATAGTTTGTAGATGACGTCCTGTTCAGCTACATTGCGGATGAATTGCAACAAATTATTGAGGACCTTAACCAAGAAAGTATAAGACTAGGGATGAAAACTGATACGCAGAAGGCAAAAGTAATGTTCAATAGCCTAGCAAGGGAACCAGAATTTGCGATCGCCAGTCAGCCTCTAGAGTCTGTGCAGGAGCAGGTTTATCTGAGTCAATTGCTCGCAGTGGATTCTGTTCCTGAGAAGCAAAGCTACAGAAGAATGAAAATGGGTTGGAGTGCTTACGACAGGCATTACCAAATCCTGACTGGGAGCTTACCATGGCCGATGAGAAGATTGCTACTGTTGCGCTGTACCGATGCTAGCATATGTGGCAGACTCTTGGAGGTTAACGAAGAAGCTTGAGATCAAGTTAAGGACCGTGCAAAGAGCAATGGAACGAGAATAGATCTGTTTAACCTTAAGAGACAGCAAGAAAGTGGTGTGGATCACAGAGCAAACGGAGTTAGGCGATATTCTAGTTGACATTAAAAGAAAGAGATGGAGATGGTTAGGCAATGTAATGCGTAAGGAAGATAACCGGTGTACTATAAGAGTTACGGAATGGTTGCCAAGGAAACGGAAGCGCAGTCGAAAACGGCAAAAAATTAGGTAGGGGGACGAAATTAGAAAATTTACAGGCGCAAGTTGTTATCAGATAGCGCAAGACTGGGTAATTGGATATCTCTGGGACAGACCTCCGTGGTAACAGTGGACGCAAATGGAGGCTCATGTAATGATGATGGTGATGATGATGACCTCGCAGTATCTGGCGACATTGCACTGGGTGGTCTGAACAAATCGGTGATTGTTTAAAGCAGGCACTGTTGAGGCGCATCGAATCATTAACGTAAAAAATTTGATTTGCCTTCTTTTTCTCAGAGAGATTACGCCCAACGCCCCGCAACTGAAGGAACTGCAGGAAAGTCAAGCGACTCTGGAAATGCAACGGTCTCAAATCGTATCGTGGAAAACACAGTTGATCAATCAAACAGGACAGTATCCTATTTTCGTAGGTTTTATCCATCTTCTTGCGTCCTTCTCTCAGCGGTGACTCATAATGTATGTTTGGCACAGGCTCTTCTGCACTGGACCCTCTTGTCTGCTCTGCACAATAATTCGGCTATTTCTGTAATATTGTGGTTCCTAAGACAACGGTGCTCTTACAAATTACTCTTGGACTCGTCTTTACATACACAACCCACTCGTTATTCTTCCAACTCTCGCAGAAACAATAGGGCTTCACTAACATTGTTTTTACAGAGTTGTCTCCAAGCAGCCGTTTATTTGCATGCACTGACTTCAATTTATGAAACCGTCAGAATCGCTTCGCATGCTGTCCACCACGTTCGTGCAAAAGCAGCTAACTCCGCTTCTCGTGAAATTTTTTTGCATTGTTGTAAGCTTTAACATTAGAGGCGCATTACTCAAGCAGACTAGACCAAGCCATGTTAATGTTTACGGCCTACGTATGCAGAGCGACTCGATCGGTATATTTGCCTGTGAATGAAGATGTATGTAGACGCCTGTTGGTTTCGTTAAGTGACAATTTCTTCTTATTTCAAGAACTGTCCTAGCACAATAAATTGCTTTTTTTAGTGCTGCGCGGAAGTCTTGTTTTAGAAAACACCAGCGCTAGCATACAGTTTCCTGTGAACGCCATAATGTATAAAGAAACGCGCAGGCTGTACAAGGCGCTTTCGTACCTCCTGTACAGGACATTCGCGCGTTCGTTTTAAGACGTTGTACTAAATGGGCAACTGTGCGTTCTGCTGGTGTGCGACCGTTTACAATTAGAAGAACCATCAATTGTTGCGAGAGTGCAATAGTGGAACTGGTCGTAGTTCCTCAGTTATTATACTTTTCCAAGCTTCTCGTAAATGTACAAATTGATTTTCGTGAACCCACGAGTCGTGTACCAGCTGGGAATCCGCAGTCCAGATTTAAATGACTGAAGAGCATCAAGCCACCAGAGCATGACAAGAGCAATTATAGCCAAGGTTATTCGTGTCACGTATTCTGAGAAGCTCCTGCTGCCCCTACCAAAAACGAACCTCTGCCTGCGAAGAACACATAGCATGTAAGTGGAATGAAGGAACAGCTTATACAACTTAGTTAACTGGCAGCAAGATCAAAATTAAAGACAGCAAGTCGGTAAACTACGTGGGAAAACACGGTTCGATAATAATCGTTTATATTTATCGCGAAAAGGAGTTCACAGCCAAGTAGACGTCTACCTTAAACCTCCTTACGTCTTCGCTTGGACGAACAGTATCAGATTCTCCAGCGTGTCTCGAGCAGATTAGACGACTAGGCGTTTTACCGAAGCAAAGACCCTGGGAATCTGGCCTTAGAGTTCATCAGCTCACAATCCCACACGAGCTCTGCTATGATGCATCAATTCAGACAACAGACCTGAGCGCCCGGCTATGGAAACTGTGGGCGTCGTCAAGTACTGGCGCATAAGTGGAACTACATTCTACATCTCTTTCAAGCTCCCTCTCGCCATGCAAGATATCAAACCGGAGAAAGCACAGTTAACTTCCCTGTCTATCCACTCTTCCCTTTTTCCTTTTCCGGCTTATTAAAACGCGTATTGGAAATAATTTTTCTTTATCAATGAAGTTTTAGCAGAACTTAGCGATGTCTGCTCGTTGGTATGCCCTCACATAAGGATAGAGGAGGCGTGGATTCCTACGAAAACCATTTTATTACAAATATAGTAAAATGGCTGAAAAAGCATGATGAATTCATTGAAATCGTGGCGCGTAGACTGCCACCATCCGGGTATGCGCTAATGCTCCGCGGCCATATACACGCCCATCAACACGGCGCCATCTTCGCTGGCCCAATAAAAATGAGAAGACACGTTAAGGGCGCTTCGTGTTAAACGTAGAGCAGTCACTGACGGGACAAGTTGGTCGAAAGAGGCGGGACCTGCCGGCAGGAAATTTTGGGACGCTAGGATCGCAATGAAAGTGTGGAGCAGGGATGGACCAGCAATCTTCAGAGCTCGCAGGCAGGCAATGACGCCGAATTATAACGACAAGCGTGTCCATGCTGTCCATCTTTGACTTGATTGATTGATTGATTGATTGATTGATTGATTGATTGATTGATTGATTGATTGATTGATTGATTGATTGATTGATTGATTGATTGATTCATTCATTCATTCATTCACTGATTTGACTGGCGTTATCGTCCCCGAGTACCACAGGGTCTGTAAGAGACGCCGTATCGTGGAGACAAGATATTAACTTCGATTACACGGGGTTCTGAATCCTGCACCGGAACACAGTACCGGACGGTTCGCGAGTTGAATTTTTATTCTGTTAGAGCAAAAATACAAGAACACTCATGCACCGGTTAAGGTGCGTGGATGCATTCCCTGTAGTTTCACGACAGATCCTACAAAATGATGATTTTGCCTGTATGGTGCTTCCCTCTTCTTACGTTGAACTCCAAATTTGAAAACAGATTTGAAAACAGATCTCAGTACAGCTCTCTTCTTTTTTCGTAAAAAAACGTTTCGTACAGGAGTACTAAGCGCCAATATCGTCTATAAGTAGTGCGGTTCTGGCGCTTACCAACAATTAAACTGTGTGCGTACAGTAGGCACGTAGACACGAGTTAAATCCTGCTGAAATGACATGCCGTCGAGCCTGAGGATGATACTGAAGTTGTGAAGTGACTGTGATTAGTGCGTTACTGGCTACATTTCACTGTGGCAGCCATTGCGTAGATCCTCCAAAAATATTCCCGTCGTCGTTGTCTTTGCCGTGGTGTTCGTAAAAAATCGAAGTGCGATAACATCGCGGCCACGCGCCGTATGCTTTGGGTGCGAGTAAACGTGTCCAAGGGGGAGCCTAGAATGATATGACTCTAACTCGCGCGCGCAAGGGTGGAAGTACTTGAAGTGCCCTAGGAATGCGAATGCATTAAAAACGTACGCGAACAATCTACTTTCAAGTTAAAATGCTTTCTTTAATGTCATTTTTAGCCCACGTCATCTTCCTCGGAGGAGTGAAGGAACGAAAACTTTAATAATGATAAAAGGCGCCGCAAGGTTAGGGAGCCCTCAGTCCACGGCTCCGCTAGTGAACTTTTCCAGGCACATCGGGACGTCGTCTTTCAGATCTCTGGAAACACGAAGAAGATCAAGGCCACGATATAAGTAAAAAATTGTCAGGAAATATTCGGATGAAACGCAAGAAAACTTACGCTCTCCTAGTCTAATTGTACCTTGAAGATTCCTTTATAGTCTCGTTCCAAGCATAGCTAAAACCACTATCGGTATGAGATAAGAAAACGTCGTCTTCTTACATCGAGGCTCGTTTGGCAATGCCGCTTTTTATAAGAATATTTTCCAGTGATGTTAATGCTGCCGGCATCATCATGTGCCGGAGACTGCGCGATGTCTGCATTTCTGAACAATATTTTTTTTACTCGGGTTTTGCTTTTTTCACTGATGTACGCTACATAAAGTCGGTGAGTGCTAGAATTGAAGAAATTAGAGCATTGTGATAGCGATATAATGTTGAGCTTTGAAAGGGAAGAATCCACATCCAGCCGTCTTGTAGCCACAAGACGGCAAAGGAAGGCCATACGGGTTTCTCAGAAATAAACCTTCACTGTAGAAGAAAAATTCATCCGGGTCCGGGATAAATCCTGGTGGAGGATGTGTAGATGTTCATTTTGCCTTTCATAAGCTTTCTTTCACGTTGCAGGCTTCCGCAGAACTGATTTGCCTGTGTTAAGCGTCGGTTGGATGAAAAATAAGGGCACCGACTCGCGTACGCCTATGATTCTTGTTGTCTACATACAGAACACCACATATTATTCAATACTAAATCAAGTTTTATTCTCTCTCTCGCTCCATAAACGTTGTTTATTCCCGGAAATCCCAAAAACTATTCCAGATGAAGGAAAGTAAGAACAACTTATTCATCTTTATTTCCGGTCCCTGAAAAGCACAATCATGCAAAAAAAGAACAATGAATAGTTATTTATGTGAAAAGTACTTAGTGTAGTAATTAATTAGTAATTCGTTTTCTGAATCATCTATAAGGGCTAGTTCACATCGGCGACTCACACAGGTCGCACGACAAAGCTAGTCGGAAAGCGACCGGTCACATACATTCTTAAATGGTCCCTTTTTCTTCCCAGTATAATCTGTTTCAGAGTACTTAAAAAGGAGGAGAAAAGCTAGAAGTGCTGTTCCCGAATTTGGGCTAACAGTTATGCTGCAGACATTGCCAAAAGCGAACAAACGTCAATAAACACCAAATAAAAAGAAACTTCCAAAGCAAAAGAGAACTTTACGCTCAAATTGCGCGTACGCTAAACTAAACAATCCATATTTCCACATGGTAAACAGAGTGTAAATTGAACAAATAAATGACTTTTCTTGGCTTAAAGTGGAATACAGGCGTTGCCTAACGTTGGTTGTTTGAGCTATGCCTAGTGACGCTATGTTCTAATGACATGGCAAGATGACGGATAAGCTTACAGAAAAGTAATAACAGTTGATATGCTGGTTAATATGCGTTGTGCTTCAGCAGTATGTAAAACGCTGTCGTTCTTCCTTTGCAGGTAAGCAGGCCACTGCTCTTATGCTGGATGTAGACGCCGGTTCTGTGGGTGAGTGACGTTATACTGTTGGGTAAAATTTGATCCCAACGTGTTTCATACGTCAATGTAGACGCCTTCAATGTGTGTTGCTATACGCACCAATCGTCCAGGAACGGCGTAAATTTGAGAATTGAGCCATAGTAATCTAAATGATTGCGGAGGTTTAATGTCTCCAAGCAGCACGCAGGCTATAAGTGAGACCTTAGTAAGAATGCAGAGAGGCTGGAACAATTTTAACCGACTGGGAAGTGGGGTAGGGGGGAAGAAAAAGCAGGGAGATTTAGTAGGCTTCGTCTAGTTTGGTACTCCCCATGTAGGTAAAACGATGGTGGAGTGTAAAAGAGACAGATACAGTAGCACACTGCACGGAGCAGTTTTTCAGGCCCTGCCTGTATTATTATTAAGCGACTGCGAAAACGACGGAATGCACACAATAATGACGGGGAGTCCCTCAATAAGTTACTTAAATCTGAACTAAAAGCCAAAATGAGTGAAGCTAGACAGACAGACAGACAATGAACTTTTATTGAGGTCTTGAGGGACTAGCCGGCGGAGATTCGTTGGGGCTCTATTTTATTACCACAGTATCCTCTTTTATGAAAAATAATACACTTAAGTTTTCGAAAACCATCAATCCTGCTACATTCTGCCGTCATCCTTTGTAATAAATGATGTGTCCTGTTCGGACCCTTCGACAATCTCGGAGGCGTTTAATGGCTATTTCAAATCTGTCTTTGGAGATGACAATGGTATTACCCACGACATTGGTACTATCCAGGAAATGGCTCCGTTTCCAAGACTTGAAATTAGCTATACCGGCATTTATAACCTTCTCTTGAGCATCAACATTACTAACGGTGCCGGACTGGATGGTATACCAAACGCGTTTTTGAAGCGCTATTCAGAATGGAATGCTCATTAACTAACCATAATATTTTGTAAATCATTAGATACATGTACTGTACCGGCCATTTGGAATATCGCCAATGTAATTCCTGTGTTTAAATAGGGCAATAAGCAACTCATTTCCAACTACAGGCCTATCTTATTAACGTGTACTTGTTGCAAACTCTTAGAGCACATAATTCACAAACATATCCTTCATTATTTCACTGCTCATAACATATTGCCGCAGAATCAACATGGTTTCCGCTCTGGTTTTTCTACAACTACTCAACTCATTGAATTCACTCGGCTCTAAATAATCGAGCTCAGGTTGATGCCATATTCATAGATTATAGCAAAGCGTTTGATATGGTGTGCCACAGAAAACTTCTTCTTAGGCTGAGTAAAATTATTAACGATGACAAAATACGCTGCTGGATAGTTGATTGGCTACACTTAAGGTCTCAATATGTTACTTTTAATCACGCGCAGTCATTGTCGGCCAAAGTCACTTCCGGGGTACCACAGGGCTCGGGTCTTGGTGCTGTTCATTATTTACATTAATCATGTCACACAGGTCATTAGGGACACACCAGTGAAACTGCGATTGTACGCTGACGACTGCGTGGTCTATGCCAGAGTAACTAACAGACGAGATGAAGAGGTTCTTAACAGTGTAATTTCCTCCTTTTGTCGTTGGAGCAACGTGTGGCAAATGAATATGAATTACCAAAAAGCTGTGCAAATGTCTTTCACTAATAAAAAGCAGCCGTTAAGTTTCAGTAATAGTTGCAATAGGCACTACCTAAATTTTGTGAATACCTTCAAATATCTTGGAGATACCTTCACTCAAAACTTAGAATGGCACCTTCATACTGAAACAATTTGCGCTAGGGCACTTAGGAAACGGGGATATTTAAAGCGAACCCTCAAGTGCTCTACTAAGGAGTGCAAATTAACACCTTATAAATCCCTCGTCAAACCTTTACTAGAGTACGCCTCAGGGGTTTGGGCACCATACACTGCACTGGACATTAGTAAGCTTGAAGCCATACAAAAAAAAAAAAAAAGCAATACGCTTCATTTTTCGCCTATATGATAGCAACTTTTCTCCCTCATTTCATGCATGCGCATTATCGATATAAACCTTGGCTTATCGACGCACACTTGAACGCATCACTTTGCCACATAAGATTGTACACGGCCAAAGTTGCATTCATGCACCGATTTCCTTCAGTCATCCCACTGGGCGTGCCACGCGCCATTCCCACCCACTTAATATTGTTCCTTTCCAGTCTTTTGCAAATTGTTTTAATTATTCCTTTTTTCCAAGCACTGTTGAAATTTGGAACAACCTAGCTGGTTCCTTGAGGGAAAAACGTAATGAAGAGTTTTTGATAGAATTGCCTAACGACATTTTGTAACTACGTTTAAAATTAATTGTAGGCTTTTTTTATCTAGTGTCTGGTTTATCTACTCCTGCTATGTCTCATGTATCGAGACAGCAGTATCTGCAAATAAATAAATAAAATAAATAAACATAAAGTCTGCCCGAGCTCAGCCCAGTGATCTTAAACGTTGCCCTTATCCGGCCCGAGCCCGAAAGATTCCAGCTCGGTTCGACCCATTGGTCCTTGAGCATATACGAAGCTGGCTCGAGTTCTCGGTTATCGTTGATACTGTCATGTGATCAATGGGCTGCGAGTGTTCTTCAAGCAATATCAGGGCAGCTTTTTTCCCTGCGTCCCCTCTTGCTGGCTACATTAACTGTGACAGAAATAAGGATTTCATTTCATTTCATTGCTAGCCGAACACGCACAGATTATTCATTTCATTTCAGTGCTAGCCGAACACGCACAGATTATTATTTGAGTATTTGGTAAGAAAACATCCATTTACAATGGACAATTACGAAAATAGGAAGATATCGGGCTGGTAACAACCACCGGGCGTGGCACAATGCCTGCTGACTGTTAGGAAGGTATATATAGAAGAGTACATCTGTTTATGAACCTGCTCTTATGAACGTTCTACTACATTTTCTAAATAGTTGTGCCGCAATACACTATGGTGAAGGCATAGGTAAAAAATCCCGTATTCACCGTTTGCCACGTCATCTTACTTTTGAATCTCATAATCATTGGGATGTACAGTCATGAAACTCGAGCCAATAAAGTTGGCGCCAAAGTAAATATAAATGCGCCTGTCAGTTGGTTTTTAGGAACTCCGTTAAACAAGGCCACTAGAAGCATTTTTTTTACATTAAACAGAATTTGGTGATCCGCAAGACAGTAAAATTTTCTGCGTTCTGTTCTCTTTTCCACATGCAATCATATTTCACACGGAATATGCCATTCTTATTGCTTTATATGGCGTCGTTATAATGGTGTCAGTTTTTCTGATAACAATTTGGGCATCCTATTTTCGCATTATTTGCAAATTTGGACTCTCTATTCTTGTTTCTGTACAGCATGTGCAACGTAGGCCACATAGTTTCTTTTTTTTCCTCTCGGACTCGAATGTGATCTGCTTGCTTGTTCGCGTATATTGGCTGGAAGCCCACCTAGTGTTAATAAACATATACAAAGCGGCGAATACGAGGGTTGAGCCACTTAACATGTGAAAATAGCATCAAAAATTTCACTAAGGCAGTAAAATTTTCTGCGTTCTGTTCTCTTTTTCATATCCCTCTCGCCAATGTTGAGAAATTTTGGAGTATCGGCGCAGGCTAAAAATATTTCTCGAAGAAAAACGGACACTTGAAAGTCTAAATTTAATCTCTTGGACTAATTGGGCGATAAACTATAGCATAACATGGAAATCGCTGGACTAATAATAAAAAAAAGATAGTGGAAACCAGTAGCGGGTTGCGCTATGCCATGACATGAACAAAAAATTATGCAAGACCTTTCCACACTTTTTTTTTGCGACTACTTTGTTAACGTACTGTAAAAACTTGTTGAAAACTTATTTAATTTTTGTTTTTCTGTTAAAATAATCACACACAGGCAGCGCAAAGCGGCACATCAGTGACCACTGTCGGTAATGTGCGTATTTTGTACAGCAACAACATATTGCAGGTCACTCTGCCTCTAGGCACTTCTTTTGCTCTTGAAAGATGTAACCAGCTGTTCCGAAACCCCTCTTATTGATTCCTGTTATGATTGCTATATGAAGCAAAGCTTGGATAACTGAAGACAGTCGAGTGCATTTCTGATACGAAAGAGTCAAACACCTCATTGAGTGAAAAAGCTGGCCTTCAGCGTCTTTAGCAGCACCTAAGTTCCTGTATTGACTGCGATGGCACGGCACGAGCAAGACTCCATGGAACAGCGCAGGCGAAAGGCAAGACCGGCGGCCGCGGTGTTGCGTTAGGGAAAAGGCCATCACCGCGACGCCACGTCATGCTCGTTCTCGTTCTCGGAAACCTGTGTTATCCGCGCGTTCCTTGTCCGCGCAAGCTCTCGCCTGCGTTCTAACTGCGCCTCGCTAAGGCGCAATCAAAATTCGCCAAGCGTATTAATGCACTCGCTTGCCCGCAAGTTGATAACTGGAAGGACAGGTCAGCGGCGTTCAATTGGACATCAATGCTTTCACATTCACAACTCACAAGAAGGGCTTAGGGGTCCTCGTTCTCTTTTTTGGCAGCGAGTCGCGCACCAAGCAAATAGCTTCCACTCTCTTTAATGCAAGTGCAATGCAAGTATCTTTATCCTCGTCATTTTGATTGGTGTCTGCGATGTCTAGCAGCTCTCGAAGTTTGCCTTTCACCGCCACTCTCAAATACCTCATGGCGCTTCCCCTTGTTTATATGCAGGACCGGTGTTAAAGTCAGAGCGCTAATTCCATCAAACGCCGGGTCGTCCATCTCACGCCTGACCACGGTCACTTCTATGGATTGGCGGTCTTAATAACCTGTGAATAATGTTGACCAAAGGTTCTAGTGTCGCAAAGACGGAAGAATTCTGGCAGAACCATTCTTAAAGTAACTATGCAAATTAATGCGATTTGCATTCAAGCAATGTGGCAAGCACGTAGCGACACACCGTATTAAGACATCTTTATTTAGAATATGTCGAGGTCCTCCTGAGATTTTAAGTGCTTGAGCTGTATGCGACATACACTGTCTCTCTGATCGACCCGCTTTGTTATAACCATCGTTTGCCAAGGTTATCTCGCGGCGGTGGGACGAGGACCGTGTCCTTTCGGCGCATCTTTTTATGATTATAGAATTACGAAGAAGAAATGACTTCAATAGAACGACGAAGGCATTATGAGGACGACGGCACGATGACGATGGATGGTGTAATCCTGAAGTGATGACAATAAATGAACACGACTCAGTTACGATGCCATGACGACGGGGGCAGAATCACGATTGATTGACGAAAGCGCGATTATAGCGGAACGAAGGAGAACTTATGTTGATGCAGCGACGACATCATAACACTTGGATGGCATTTCTGAAATCTTCAGCATATCGTGAAAGATTGCATCTCTGTCTAGTTTCGAAATGATGGCGACGGTGCGACAACAGCGCGATGATTGTGTCCTGGCGACAATACAATGACAAGTGTACGACGATGAAGGCGTGATGATGGCAGCGGGAGGACCACTGTATGATGAAAATGGTGCGATGACGACAGCATGACAAGAATCAGGTAACGATGCTGGAATAACTAAGATAAAACTACCACGAAGGTATCTCAACCACGGTATGAAAACAAAGGCATGAAGATGACCTTACATCGACGACGCAATAACGGCGATGGCATGACCACAATATATTCACAATTGAATGACGACAGCAAGATTACGATGGAATGACGTCGATGAACTGCAAAAGTTGTGTGATGACGAGGGCATGACGACAGTTTGAGGACATTTCTGAAGCAGTGACGATGGTACGACAGCGTTACGCGAATGACAAGACTTGAACGGGTTGATCATCACTGTGTGACGATGATGGAACTGCCATGACCCCGAGGACACACATAGTTAGTAAACATACAAGTTAGTAAACAACAGTTGGGTCACATGGCAAAAGATAGATAGATAGATAGATAGATAGATAGATAGATAGATAGATAGATAGATAGATAGATAGATAGATAGATAGATAGATAGATAGATAGATAGATAGATAGATAGATAGATAGATAGATAGATAGATAGATAGATAGATAGATAGATAGATAGATAGATAGATAGATAGATAGATAGATAGATAGATAGATAGATAGATAGATAGATAGATAGATAGATAGATAGATATAAAAAGTGCTGGAAGTAGACAAAGAATGCTGACGGCATTAAAATCTGGGCGAAATGGGGTGCAGTTGATCGCTGGTACCATTTTCTCAGCAGCCGAAGACCGCCTCTACTGTGCACTAATCTCTTCACCATACATCTGATTTGTCGTGGCCTGCCTCGTCCTTCCCATTAACCGACAGACACCATTGACCTACCTAAAATTCACATAGGGCTGTACTTTTTGTAGCCTTCAGTTTTGTGGAGTGGCAAATAGCATGTCTGGGCCTAATCTGGGCTTGACTGAGGCCGAGGCCCGACCCGAGCCCGAAGCTCCTAGGCCTGAATCTGGCCCGGGCCGATTCCGTGCAGTGCTCTAAGAGAAAGATAAGACACAGTCTAGATTATTCACAAGCACTAAACTAGGTGGAGCACATCTGCGGACAGGCACTCAAGTCTGTCACCTTCATATACTATAGAACTAATCGGGCTTTCAGGGCTGATGAGCTGATAGGGCAAGTTTGAAGCCCTTTTCTTCTGCAAAAGGAACCTCGCCAAGACTATTCAAGGCACACTGCAGAGTATGATGTTGTTAATCGAAGCGGGAGCGGAAACACAGGAGGCGAAATGATGTTCTTAATAATTTGATAAACGCGAGTTGAGCTGTTGTGCAGCGAAAACTGGAAAAGTGGTTTAATTTTCAGTGACCAATGAGATGCTTAATTTTCTGGGAAAAATGTGCACGTAGCTTTACTATACCACGTCGCCACAGTGACGTGCCGCTTATTTATTTTCGCTCTGTAGGCACGTCAACAATTGAGATTAAGCTATATTTGAAAAGACGCTTCGGGTTTCGCGCCTGGCATTTAGTATTCGAACGCAGGCGCTCTTTTGTGGCACCCGAAGCAAGGAGATCTGGATGCAGAGATTTCCTTTAGGGTTAGTAATCAATGGGAAAGCCCGCGATGCCGCTGCACTCAATACGCTAGCGCATGGTTTTTTTCTTCTACCGTGGGCGGGTACGTGCAATTGCTCTCGGTTCTTGAACAACTGGAACGGAACGATAAGAAATCGTGGTGGCGTAGTTCTTTTTTAATATAGTATGCATTGCGGCGTCGTTGTGCTTATCTCTCTGTAAGCAAACATTGAAGAGGTCTTTTCGTGAACATTCAGGACGTTGGGAAGTTATGCAGTGTGATCTCTATAAATACCACTTACTTTGAACTGCTGCGAAAGTTTTCGATTTTACATTCATTTTGCCTTGTCGAGAAACCTTATTTAAGGCGGCTATAGTTATGACTCTAAACTAGGATTTTATTTACCTGGAAAGCTTGTAATACGTTATTTACTTGTATCACGTGTGCACTGTTTTCTGCCGCGATATGTGCTCTGTATTAAAGTAATTGTAACTTGCATTTTATTATGTGCATTGAATGTGGAGACAAAGAACTTGTATACTTTCGTGTAAGCAACATTTAATCACATCATGCTAACAGGGTGCAATATCTGAGTGCTACATATGAAGCATTCGATGATTCATAAACGGGCTAATTCTTTTGACCTTTTCAATATGCTGCTATGCAGAGTATTCTAAGTATATTTTACTTGCGTTATGTTTCTAATGTGTATTTGATGCAGATTACTATATTCGGGCGTATTTGCACTTGTTAAGAATGTTGGACCGCCGAGAAACTTCGAAGCTATTGTTGGTGCAAGAAATTACCCTTTGAAATAGCGCAATTGCAAGCCCTAACGGAAAAGTAATTGTTTTCGTGGTCTAGAAAAGTTGAACTGGTGTTACCTAAGGGATCAGAGACAATGAAAATTGAATAAGTTGACATTTTGGTAAAAAAATATATTTCATCTGGGAATGGTCTCCTGAACAAGTGGATAGTCGACTAGCCCATGCATTGTTTTCTAAATTTTGTGCAGTTTTTGAAGCGAAGCTGCCTTTGCACTGTGTCTTAAGCTAGTAATGACTGCATTTTTGTGTAATTCACCTCAACTAGTATATTTATGCAGAGTGTCAATGACAGTATATAATAACAATGGAATGTTGTAGAAACTTAACCGTTCAACATATAGAAAAGGTACACTTGTGGCCCCGTTACTAAAGCGTTACAGAGCCAGACAGCATGTTTATCTCATGAATATTTTGCACGGCTAGCGCGACTACAAATTGCTGAAACTTTGTTACTCCGATATCACGGTTGTTTTTTCCGGCGCATTACACTACAAAATCGCCTCAACAATACGCATACTACCGGCCTTTCCTTATATATTCCCTGCACATTACTAGCATTAATTCTTAGGCTTGAGAGTTGCTGTTACCTACGTGTCACGGGGGCTCACTCGAACTAAAGGAAATAAAGATTGTGGGGTCACAACAATCATATGGGGACGGATTACTGGCGAAGCAGTTAATCTGCGTACATGAGCTCCGTAAATGGGCTGCATACATTATGAAATCGTGCATTTTTTTCCGTACAGAACCATATTACGCCCACAAAAGCACCGTCGTGGTCACTGCACCTCCCATGCATCTGCCACAACCGCTGCCACAGCCGTGCCGGCACCCCCGATGCGCGTGACGTAATAACTATGAAACCGTAGGCCACGTGCGCGGGCGCTATCGCCACACTCTTTCCCTCCTCCCTTGTCCGTCTCCATTGCTCCAGCACCTCCACCGCGCTCTTTCGCTCTCTACCTACCCTTCTCCATTCGCCGGTACTTCCGACGAGCATCACGTTATAACCACAGAAGCGCTGACCTCGTGCAATGGTACCATCACTACAGTCTTTCCCCATCTCCCCCTAATTGTTGGCCATGCATTCCTGTCCACCACCTGTGTCCCCTACACGGATGCAAGCCGCCGACGGTACCGCCTGCGGGAACGCATGCTGGGACGGGTATGCATGTGGGCCAGAGGAAGCCAGCTTGGCTGTAAAAAAAAGCACCAGTTTAGAAAGAAATCACCGGAGGCTGGAGAGTCGAGTAAGTATATATGAGCATACTTATTTCCGAAGCAAATTAGGTATAGTACAGGTTCATTCTACACTGGCTTGAAAAATTATCAAGGTCACATTTTCGAAATCTAGAAAAGAAAAGCGTACTATCAGTCGCACCTATTAGCCCTGACTACCACAGCGGTAGGATTTCATATTGAATGAACCATGCATTAAGCGTCATTTGGCACAAAGTATTCACCTAGTTCAACACTGGACCAAATTGATCTGAAGGAAGCGAAGGTAATGGCGAAAATTTTGTTTGTTTACATTTCTTAGCGACACGCTGTTTAAGATATGATTCACGTGAGCCTGGGTAACATGCATGCTCGCGACCTGCATGGATGATCACGCGAGAACATAACTGATAAGTTACTCGTTTATATTGTAAGAAAAAGAAGCAAGCGATCTATGTGTTTATTAATAAGAAAAAAAGAAGTAAGTGATAAGAAAAGTAATGTTGTAGTTCGAAATAGCTACTTCAAAGGCTACAATTTCAATGCTCTGCGCTCCCAATTAGGACGTCACCACGGCGCCCAAATAGCTTTATGCCAAACGATGCCGGTCGTTAAGTCTAGAATGCGATTTTTATTTTCGCCCTTGCCGTAACGAGAGCGAATTTTTGAGATCAAGAGCTAATGCACGTTGCAGGAGAGTGCTGTGCAAGAACCTTGTGGAGCAGACTTCCTTCGTGCTGGTAGCAATTAGCGTGTTTTTCTTATACGGTGTTAGCTGCCCTGTTTTCCGTTTCCGCTACACCTAATTCTATTTCGTTTTTTTTTTTGGAACAGGGTGATAGAAGGCAAGAAGAAAAAGCTTCCTTGTAATTTACTTATGATAAACACTTGGCTCGTGTTCGTCGCCCTAAGTTTTCTTCGAACTACCAGCTTTTACTTTCTAGATAGCTGGATAACCTCAAGAATTTATGGGTGAGTGTTTATAACTGAAAATGACATTATTTCTACTCTGTAGTACTTCGTTTACTCTGTAAGGGTTTCAGAAATTTATGTGACCCTTTTAAACCTCTTCTTCTTTGAACTTATTAGCCAATTTTTTTATTAACTTTATCTTGTGTGGGAATCAGCAGACATAACTTCCGCTGTTCTATAATTCTGTATATACGCGAAAGTATTATCCAGAAATATGCGCAGAAGTTCGTGCACTGCATTAACAGATTTCCGTAGAAACAAAAGCGCAAAGCTCTCTCGTGAGGTCAGCTCGCATTCGGGCGTCCAGATATACTCCAGGGGAGAATGTTTAGTGAGATAAAAATCTTGTTTTGTCTATCTCCACAAAAAAATGTCGAGTGGATTCAAAGTGAACTTGCACGTCACCCAGTCATGTTGACTGCAACCACCAAGATAACGCCAGCGTTGGTTGTTGCCGCAAACCACAGGGGGATGCTTACAGTCATGTACCACCTGCCAACCATCAACCACAAAGTTGTTAGTTCCCACCAATTGCCTCTCGCTAGCAGGCAATATTGTGAAGAAGCGCGCCATGTTGCCTTAAATTGATGTAATTTGTGTTCTCACATGTGGGCAGTGTGAGTATGCCCCATGCGCAGGTATTGCTTTATTGTGTTCATTGTATCTCGCAGGACAAATGGCCCCACCAGTTTTCACATGCAATCGAGTATAAACACATCTCGCGTACAACACTGGTTTATCTGTTCTGAATGTCCCGGCTTCGTCAAACTAGGCAATTCGCAAATTCCAAGACCTAATGGATGCTTTTCCAACTTACTCTTCAAGATTTTGTAAAAATTATATGTTAATGTAATCTTCCAGCGATATCCGCTAACATTTTAAGCCATAACCACCTCAAGAGCTTTTAACTCCGCTGCTAGTCTCATTTTCACATCAAAATGCTTTCAGATGTAATAATAATAATAATAATAATAATAATAATAATAATAATAATAATAATAATAATAATAATAATAATGATAATAATAATAATAATAATGTTATTATTGTTATTATGTTTCCTTCTTTCTTTGTCTCACAGATTGGTTTGTCTACATTTGTTTTCATTGCACGTTCTGTCTCGTGTATTACGTTTTAAGTGCACTAGTACGAAGGCTCCGTAGCTGTTCCTGTGTGCTATAATAAAACGTTGATTGATTGATTGATTGATTGATTGATTGATTGATTGATTGATTGATTGATTGATTGATTGATTGATTGATTGATTGATTGATTGATCGATCGATCGATCTATTGGTTAGGCAAGACACAAAAACAATATACAACAATGAATAGAATGGAAGGAGCTGGCTACAAAATGCCGTCAGAAATGGCCCAACCGCAACCTACTCTTCAATAAGGAGAATGGAGAAACCTAAATCGAAGATAGGAAGAGAAGGAAAAAGGAAAGAAAGAACAATATGGCAGTTCACACTGAGAAACAGTGCAGTATCGCCGTAGAAATAAAAAAAATATAACTGCAGCTCACACCACACAACATGATGCCAGAAAATAGCAAACAAAAAATGAAAGATTGCTTGTACCCGAGTGGTAGTGCGCCTGGATGAAACCGGGCTCATCGGGGCCTGTTAGTTTTTTTTAGAATACGCTGGACTTGGCTTCTTATTTGTGGCTTATTCTTTCTTCTTTGCGAGTGAATCGACCTAGGATATAATTTCATGCTTGGAACAGGCCCACTGAAAATCTGTCATATGAACTCCTATGGGTAGTTTTAAACTTTGACATCACACGAAGAACCATGATATAAATGCAGGGCGCATGCATGTGTAAAAACGAAGTAAGTAAATTAGTGAGCTTAAAAGATCTTTAGCAGTGTATCGGATTCTAGCAGGTTTAAGACCATAACGTAGCAACTAATACCTCTATTCGAAGTAGTAGTGAACAGGTAACAGAGATTCCTCCTATAACTAGCGATGAAGTTAGAAGGGCCTTGCAAGATATGAAAGGGGAGAAAGTGGCAGGAGAAGATATATTAACAGTCGATTTATTCCAAGATGGAGGAGATACAATGCTTGAAAAACTGGCGGCCTTTTATTCGAACTGTCCAGCGACTTCAAGGGTCCCAGAGAATTGGACCAATCCCTACATTATACTAATTCATAAAAATGGAGACGCTAAAGAATTGAAAAACTATAAATCCATTAACTTACTTCCAGTATCATATAAGATATTCACAAAGATATTCTCCAATAGAATAAGGGCAACACTGGAATTCAGTCAACCAAGAGAACAGGCTGGTGTCAACAAGGGATACTCTACAATGGATTACATCCATATCAATCAGGTAATCGAGAAATCCGCAGAATATTCAGCTTCTCTATATAGCGTCCATAGATTAGGAAAAGCATTTGATTCAGTAGAGATACCAGCAGTCATGGAGGCATTGCGTAATCAAGGAATACAGGACGCTTACGTAAAGGTCTTGGAAAACATCTGCAGAGCTTCCGTAGCTACCTTAATGCTCCAGAAGAAAAAGTACGAAGATACCTATAAAGAAAGGGATCAGACAAGAACATACAATCTCTCCAAGGCTATTCACTGCGTGCATGGAAGAAGTATTCAAGCTATTAGACTGGGAAGGCTTAGGAGTGACGATCAATGGCGAATATCTCCGCAACCTTCGATTTGCAGACGACGTTGTCCTGTGCAGCAACACTGGGGACGAGTTACAACAAATGACTGAGGAACTTAACAGAGAGAGTAGGGTTGAGTAGGGTTGAGTAGGGTAGTAGTAAGAGTAGGGTTGACGAGTAATATGCAGAAGACAAAGATAATGATCAATAGCCGGGCAAGGGAACAAAAGTGCAGGATCGCCAGTCAGCCTCTCGAGTCTGTGAAGGAGTACATTTACCTAGGTCAACTACTCACAGGGGAAAAATGAGTTGGAGCGCATACGGCACACATTGTGAGATCCTGACTGGTTAGTTTGCCATTATCACTTAAAGGAGGATGTTGAATCAATGCATTCCACCGGTGCTAACATATGGGGCAGAAACTTAGAGACTTACAAAGTAGCTCGAAAAGAAGTTAAGGACCGTGCAAAGAGCGATGGAACGAAGAATGTTAGGCGTCAGGCGTCAAGAGACAGGAAGAGAGCAGTGTGGATCAGAGTGAAAACGGGGATGGCCGATATTCTATTTGAAATTAAGAGAAATAAATGGAGCTGGGCAGGCCATGTAAAGCGTGCGTTAGATAACCGGTGGACTATTAGGGTTACAGAAAGGTTGCCAAGAGAATGGAAGATGGCAGAAAACTAGGTAGGACGATGAAATTAAGAAATTCACAGGCGCTGGTTGGAATTGGTTGGCGTAGGACAGGGCTAATTGGAGATCGCAGGGAGAGGCCTTTGTTTTGCATTGAACATAAAGTAACGTGATGATCATGATGGTATGAGCCGAGCAGTGTAAGCCGAGCAGTACGTCACCATTACTTCTCGGGCATCTATGCTGAATAGAAATACTGAAACACTCACTGTCGCAAGGAAAATGTACTAAATCAGCTGTAGAGTACAGTATGAACATTCCGACTGCAAACTGTAGCTTGGACTGCAGAGATGGCAGCATGTTAGCATGCTTGCAATACTTGCAATACTTGTATTGCAAGCCTTGCAATACTTTCATGTGCTTAGGCCTTGTGAACTTTATTTGTGATGCTCATATTTAACTTTACGATCGGAGTCTTGTTGCAGTTATGCAAAGCCAGAATTTGCCATACTCTAATATTAGCAAGTGCGGAAGCGTACACTTGGCTACGGCTTACGTTTGCTCCCACCTAGAGTGCATACAAGGGCCGTGCGTACGGCCTTATTTATGGACTGACGACACTTCCCCTGGCGCGCATTATTTTAGATAAAGAAGACAAAATTCTACCGCAACGTATTGATTCTAAGAACAATAGGGAACTCGCGTGGACGTTCGTCTTGAGGTGCGCATGGTCTCCGAAAGGAGCACGAGTTTCCGTATGCAAAGCATGCATTGTTGTGGTGAATCCAGCCGTTTGTCAAATTACAATGTTGTCTCCTTTTCTTGCACAACAGAAGAACAGTGCATTCGTGGCGAAATGAAATTCTCAAACCTCATCCACCACAGTGCCGTGTTCCCAATCACTTTGTGAGAGGGGACCCAAAAGTAAACTTAATTGAGTTCCTTTTTTTTTCTCGTAACATATATTGTTTTTCGGATACAACAACCAATAATTGTGAAAATACACTCTCCATGCCGCAGTGAACTGGTGCCCTACTTTATTTAGTGCTCAAAGCTGTACAGCAATTCTTCCATCCGAATGGCCATGTGTGACTTCGTGGCATCCTTCTTTGTCGCTACCACATATGGCGAAATTTACCTTTAATCTCTCGACTCTGTCTTACGTAATAAAGAGGGTGAGGTTAGATAGTGTTGTATCCCCAATTCTGCCAGGGAGGGCTGCACGCTTAATGTGGAATTGGAGGTTGCGTTGTCGTACTGCACAAAAATTGGGGCGTTTTTTTCAAGCCGCATCCCAGAGCCACTGGGGCACTTCAGCGTGAATACTGGCTGAATATCTGACCTTGTGAAAAATTGTTAAAACAGTCAGGCACTTTGGATATCAAAACCTCTCAAAAGAGAGAACGGAACATGCTGCATGCGTCGTTCTTTAAATTCTGACATCGCTAAACCGATGCAGGTGGCGACAAAGATTCAAAACGTACAAAATTTTCCACGAAGACGTTATTTTGCTGAATAATGGGGAAGATAGCCTGTTATGCGCAGCTAGCGGCACGAATTGAGATTAGCTACTTTTTCACTTCAGTAAGGAGATTCTCGTTAATTTTGAGTCCGCCATCGTATCGTTGCCACCATCAGAAGAAGCAATGTTTAGTAGGAACATATTGCACAGGTTGATATTAATGTACATTATGGTACAATATTTGGCGGTGAAGAAAAATATCGTATACGGCGATCTCTACCAGTACACCGGTGAACGATAAATGGTTCTTGTCCGTTACCTGAACCTTAACAGCATAAAAGGAAAGCTTGGGGTCTTGCGAGTCGGCTTGATGCTATCAGTGTAGGTAGAGTGAAAGATATGTGAGCAAGAATAGCCTTCCGCCTGAACCGAGAGTTCTCCTGATGCGGCCTGAAAAGAAGCCGGAAAGGATAAACTATGTGTCGACGTGCCCCTCTGGAAAAGAAATAAATTTACTTTGCTCTTCTATCAACTCGCCGCCCTCACCGCCCTGTAGTGTAACCCTGGCTTGTACTTCCTGGTTTCAGGGGCAGATTTTATAAAATGCGGCGGACAGCTGCACGTGTTTGTATTGCAACAAGCGTACGTGCTCTTCGAACACTCCCGAGAGTGATATATCTTCTTCCTTGAGAGAAAATTGAATACGGTGAGTCGAACGAATAATTGCACGCCTCCTGGGATTGATTTACCCGTGTGACGCCTTGTACGAGTATATTTCGTGGTTCACGTACCCGCTGTGATGGCGTCTCCAAGTAGAACACGCAAAGATTTTCTTATGTCCTACGAAGCGTAGGTAAAGATGCTATTGCGCAAAGACTGCATGTCTATTTCATCAGCGCACACAAAACGTAAAGAATAAACTAGGGCACAGCTCTCATCAATTGTTGGGAAAACCTGGACTAAATAAATGCAAACGCTCGAATGCTGAAGACTATAAATTCATTTTCATTTTATTCATTTTTCCATTGGGCAATGGGCGCTGTAGTTAGCCTTACAACTGAGATAACTAATAGGTTAAATGCTGCATTAACTGAGTTTGATTGGGAACTCTAAATGAATGCAGGATCGTTGTTTCTACATGTTTAAGAATATACTGCATAATTCTTTAACTTAGCAAATGCTTTTGAAATAGATTATCAGAGGGCATGCCAAATCACTAGTATGTAAAGAAGGGATGTGTCTTTGAACACCGGACACTTCTTTTGTTATATTCAGAATACAGGGATAGTGTGTTGTTGTCTATTTAAACGTACACTTTTTTACAGCCTAGTAGGAAAGCCGTTTTGGTTGGAGCTATTCAGAGGTACATTGATGAGCTGTGCACTAATATATATAGCTTTCTGAACTTTCTTTCTATATTCACCACTGTACATACTTAGTACAAGACTTGGCAACACTTGTCTTTGTTTGGCGATACTTGTAAGTCCTTGTCTGACATGAAACCCTACTGGCTCTTTTGAGTGACATGCTAAATTGTAATGAACGAAAGGGGGTTAACCGAGGGGCCAGATTTTCAATAATCATGTCATAAGAAGCCAACAATTAAGGACACTAAGGGCAACACACGGTAAATTACTTTTACTTACTAATTTATGTAAGGAAATTTTAAAATAATGGACTTGAAAGTGGACAAAAACAATGATTCCACGTCTTCGCGTTACGCGTGCGATGCTCTACCAATTGAGCTGCAGCGGCGCCGTCTTCCCATCCACTTTCTGGGGTATTTATGGGCTGCTACTCGAAGTAACCTTGGGAGTGTTAGTGTTAGCAAGCGCCACCTCGGTGTCTTTGTTTGTTGGCTTCTTATTACATGGTTAATAAAGATCGGGCCCCTCGGTTAATTCCCTTGCTTCTCGTTTATTACATAACGAGTGTCTCATATCCGGCAACATTGATGCCTTCAGGTAGCACGTGTGGGTTTTTTGACCAGTTGCCTGTTGCCTCCACCCAAAAACTCACGTACTCGTGACTACTTCAGCAGAAAAGGTGTTCCACATCCGCGCCAAGGCTTGTGAGTGGTGGCGCTGGCTAACACTCCCAGGGTTAGCTCTAGTAGTGACACATATATACTCCAGAAAGTCTTTTTTTTTTTTTTTCATCTACTTCCAATTTCACGAAGTTACAATTTCCTTACTTCAATTAGTAAGTGCAAGTAATTTCCCCTATGCTGGCTTTGGTGTGTTGTTTGTTGGCTTCTTATGATATGATGGTGAAGTGCAGCCTTTCTAAGACATTCGGCTGCCTGATATGCTTGCCGATTTTACTCGGAAGAACATCAATTTTTTCATGAGCTCTTCAGACTGAGAGGCATAGTTGAGCCAATGGCCTAATGCGTGACCAGATAGATTGGCGGAGCAGGTCTACAAACTGATGAGGTGACGTTGAACAACAATGACTGTATTGCCCATAACACGAAGTAGTGGCGCAACAACTGGTGCAGTATTACGCGTATTAAGTATTGCTCATTTCCGCTTAGTATTTGTTGTAGTAAGCATTCGCAGATTCGCATTAGAAATCTCCTTTCAAGAAGAAGGGCGAGTCGTCTTTAAGATGCGCTCCAAGATGATGGGACATTGTTTGTAGAGACACGGCATTTCCTTCCTCCTCTGTTCTTACCCATCGTTCCTCTCTCTTACCGCTCACTTCCTTTACATTACTTCACCTCTATTCTTCATTATTGTTAGAAGTGGCCGTCACAACGCAAGGAAGTTTTCAATTAGCCGGGCACTTGAACGCTCAACGAAATCAGGTTTGAAGGTATCCGTGTAAGCGAACGTGCCGCATTGCGGCTGCTGGTCCGGGATCGAGTGATGACAGATGCCGCCACGTTGATAGGCGACTCCAATAGCTGCTTTGGTTCTGCCACAATACGTGCTCAGTGGTTGACACGCCTGAGCAGTAGAGGCTGTGCTCGTATCCACAGGCTGTTGTCCCACTGCCGAAGTGTTCCTAGCTAATGGCGTTCCCTGGCCGCACCGAAGTCCGGCCTCTAGCCCATTACCTACGTGGCGATTGAAGTGCCTTGGCCGTGGTCCTATTCACGGCCGGCATTCCTCCTGCCCGAATCAATCTCTGTTGTTGACGAGCCTGTGCTGGCAGACTATGTTTTGAACCGCGCACAGGAACGATGACGTGAATTTGCTGACTACCAAACGACTTCCCCATGCAATTGCGCGGATGATACCGTAGAAGCCTAGTCATTGTCATCGCGTGACTTGGACAAGGATTTTTAATGGTGCTTCAGTGACGACCAGGAAAAATGGGTGTAATGACATGACAATCAATTCTGTTGAAGTTGGTATTGAACAAGTAATGATAGCATTGAACCAAACATGCCTTGCGAACGCGCTACAGAAAAATTAAAGTGCTGTCAGCAGGAATCGCTTTTTTATCATATCATGTTCATATGTTCTCTACTCGTCAATCAAGTCCAGTCCGTCCAGGTTTTGGTGTGGTGAAGTTGTTTTTGTCCCTTGTGTCCTTTGTCTCTCAATGGCCGAGTTGACCCGCCATATTTATTGGCGTGCTGCACAGAATGGCGTGAGGCATTAGTAGGATGTCAGCTAGCCATTGCAGCTGGCGGCTTGACAGCACTTTCCAGGTGCAGTATTCTCGGCTATAGAGTCGGCGCTGTGGCTGATAGGTAATACCTCTGCCTAGAAATTGTGTCAATATGAGCAAGAGTTTGTGCGCATAACATTGCGCCAGCTTACGCGTCACTGCTCTGCATTATGAGCGTAAGTAAAATTTTTTTTATTTGTATGTAATCTTCTCGCAAAACATTATGGGATTTCAGCCTCGGATACGGGCGGAACATGGCGTACATCAAAACGACTAGTAGAGTGAGCCCATAACAGCTATACCTTTAAAACAAGACGATTAATTACATTGTTAGAGTGGTCAGCTAACACGCTGCTTATGACGGAAACGACGAAGGTGAAAACTAAAGCCTTTAGATTTTATACTGCACTGTCCCAAACAAAAAAGAAAAGAAACCATCGACCGAAGAAGGCGCTAATACATGTATGGGCTTCTCGGCGAGCCTATGGCTACCACGCTCCCACCTACTTGAGGTCGAATGTCGCTCCCTCTCTCATGCGTGGAGAGAAAGATGGTGTTTTCACTGTTTCTATGGCGCTATTTTGCACTTTTCTTCCCACTTGAACGTATCTTTCTCATGGTGCCCCGGGCACAGGCTCTTCTTATATTCTATCCTTCACTATAAGAAACGTTACACAAACGCACACTCAGATGTCTACCCGCGATACAAGAGCTCGTTCATACTTGCCACTGGAAAACGGGACTTTTGATGTTTTGTAGCGTCCTAGATGTCTTCACTGATTAAGCGATAGTTTCAACCAGCGGGCGCTTTTTTTTCGATCGCGTGGCACAGATATTGATCCTGGACGCGAGCAGTAACACTCTGCTTGCGTACAGGACTTGCAAGCGCGTGCCTAAGTGCGCTGAATATCTCCAGAGAGGTATGTCTGTGACAGTAAACAAGTATAGTTCACAATATAGTTAAGCAATACGTGTCTGACGATTACTGTCGATGGTAATACCTTGAGCATTGAATCGATAAAACGACACAAAGTATAGCCATCGTCGAAACGAGTTATGTACGAGGCGTGTGCTGCAGCGGGACTCCTTTTTCGCGCTGCCCTAAGAACACACGGCGCCACCTAGCCGCGCGGCCGCGAAGCCTGTGCATGGCCTCCGAAACGCCTGGGGTGCCGGTACCTGGGAATGCTCAGAAAGGAGTCATGTGGCAACCCGGCTCTTCTCTCTGGCTTCTTTCTGCAAACGCTGCGCAACCTTGTGGCGCTGCCGTGTTTACCGCGCGTGGACTCGGACACGAAAAGCGTGGCACTCCGGGGCTTGCGAACGCGAAGAATTGTTACGTTTGCTTGCCGCACACCCATTAGCACATACACAGTGACCCAAGCTCGCTAAAGCATTAGCATGAAAGACGTTCATTGAAAACTGGTACATACCCAGTGAATTTGAGAATAACGCTCATGCTGTGCGATACCTGCTGCCAACCTCTCATATAGTGCACCTTTCGATATGTTTATTCGCATGGGAATGCACAGTTTGTGGAAAACGCGAATGATGGACCGAAACGCCGAAACGGTGGTACCTACAAGGGCACATTTTATCCGAATGACACTACACCTAAAACAGGTTTATGGTGGACTCGATATACAACCGGACGGGTACCCTATTTTGGTGAGGTGTGTCACGATCCACCCCGTGTCGTGAACAAGGGAGGGCTTCTCAGCGTGGTGGTGCTCAAAGATTACTGACCGGCGAGCTGCCGTGCTCGTCGGTGTTTATTGTGGCTCGGCGACCAATGTTGCCTGCCGAGCTTTAGCAGGCCACCGAGCTTGGCGGGCTAACCAAGATTATGTCCGAGGGGGCGTCACATACTTGCTACAACCCCTCACCCCCAGTTTGTTTGTTAAATAAAAAAACAAACGTCCAAGTTCACACTATGAGGCTCTGCCTCCACCCTAGCTGGGTCGACGGTGCCTGCTACCCAGGCGAGTAACGGTCTGGTGGCCTCCGCCGTCGAGTACTCCGCCTGGGCACTGGTGTCGACGGGTCGGGTGTGGCAACGCCGGGTGCTGCCTGAGCCAGCCTCACTCCATCCGGAGGGTCCGTAGTGGTCGGCCTCGTGAGTGGTGCCGAGCTCGACACCGGTCCAACGGGTGCCGCACCACTGGCTACGGTTGCCGCCTCCGAGGTAGGTGGTACTCCGCTAGAAGCGACTGGTGCTGCTGGTAGTCCTCCTGCGGGCTGGAACTCAGTGGCAGTCGAGGGTGCTGGCCAGGTCCCGAGGCGAGGTCTGACATGGTCGGCGTGTCTATGCCACATGGCCCCGTCTGGCATGCGGACGAGCAGCGATGAGGCGCTGGCAGGAGACACCACCTGTCCGGCAGACCAGGGTGAGCCAGGACGGAAGTTCCTGGCGAAAACTGGAGCTCCCGACTCTGGCAAAGGCCCGGGACGGCATCCTTGGTCAGCAGCCAGCTTCTGCTTCAGCTGCTTCAAAAGCACTGTGGATCGGAGGTCCGGATGCAAGACGTGCAAGGGTGTCTTGACCATCCGACCCAGCAGGAGCTCACAGGGGGCACGGCCAGTGACATCGTGAGGTGTGGTCCGGTACTGGAATAGTATCCGAGCAATCTGTGTCCGGAAATCCCCAGTCTGGCTCTTCTTGAGCTTGTCTTTGATGGTTTGCACCACCCGCTCGGCTGCACCATTTGAAGCAGGGTGGTACGGTGGAACCATCATCCGGCGGATTCCGTTTTTCGTCAGCCAGGCCAGGTACTCTGCGCTGGCGAAAGCAGGACCATTGTCGGACACGATGACATCTGGCAACCCCTGGGCGGCGAAGACCTGTCGTAGCGCTGCAATGGTCGCGCCTGCTGATGGGGTGGTGACGGGTATAACCTCTACCCACTTTGTAAAGGCGTCCACCACCACCAGGAAGTAATGGCCCTTGAAGGGTCCCCCAAAATCCACATGTAGGCGGGACCAGGGTCTCTGTGGAAACGGCCAGGGGGTGATTTCCACACGACGCGAGGCTCGCTGATTCTCCTGGCAGATTTGGCAGCTCTGCACCAAATGCGCGATGTCTTGGTCCAGGCCAGGCCACCAAACATGGGACCGGGCCACCATCTTAGTCTTTTCTATCCCTGGATGACCCGCGTGCAGCAACTGCAGAACCCTGGACCGGAGACTTTGTGGGATCACCACCCTCGAACCCCACAGTAGGCAGCCCTGCTGCAAGCTCAGCTCAGCGGCCTTGTGGCTATAGGCCTGCTGCACCAATTCCTCTCCACGGGACACCGCCTTGACCACATGAGACAGGACTGGGTCCCGGCTGGTCGCTTGAGATACCGCAGATCTGGAGAGCACCTCCGGGTACGCGTGTTCCAACATGAACACTTCAGCAGGTTCTGGAACAGCATCAGGCACCTCTGGCAGGGGTAGGCGGCTCAGGGCATCAGCAGGTCCCAGGTCCTTTCCCGGACGGTAAACCAGCTGGTAGCTGTAAGCTGCCAGCCTCAAGGCCCAGCGTACCACTCGAGGCGATGCCTGCACAGGAACTGCCTTGTCAGGCCCCAGCAGCCCCAACAGCGGCTTGGCGGGGACCAGCTTGTGTACCGGGGCGCTTGTGAAAGGGCGTGCAGGTCAGGTCACAGCCCGGAAGGTAAACCAGCTGGTAGCTGTAAGCTGCCAGCCTCAAGGCCCAGCGTACCACTCGAGGCGATGCCTGCACAGGAACTGCCTTGTCAGGCCCCAGCAGCCCCAACAGCGGCTTGTGGTCTGTGACCGCCTCGAACTTCCGGCCCCAAAGGTACTGGTGGAAGCGTTCGACACCGAACATGAGGGCCAAACCTTCCTTGTCCAGCTGGCTGTAACGTTGTTCTGCAGCATGAAGCCGTCGGGAAGCAAACGACACAGGGTGTTCCTGGCCATCTTTGTCCCGGTGTGCCAGGACGGCTCCCACACCGTACGGCGACGCATCTACGGTAAGGACTACAGGCTTAGCAGGATCGAAATGCACGAGCACTGGAGCCTTGGTGATTAGCTCCTTGCTGCGCTGGAAGGCCTGGTCCTGCTCCTTCTTCCAGACCCATTGCTGACCATCTCGAAGCAGAAGATGGAGCGGCTGTAGATGCTGCGACAGGTTCGGCAGAAAACTCCTGTAGAAGTTGATGAGGCCCAGGTAGCTCTGAAGCTCCTTCTTGTTCTGGGGCTTAGGTGCCTTGAGCACCGCATCAACTTTGCGGGGAGCCGGGGCTAGGCCTGCCTGGGAAATGATATGTCCCAAGTACTCAACGCTGGGGGCTAGGAAAACACACTTTTCCAGCTTGAGCTTGAGGCCGGCGTCCTGTAGTCGTGCCAAGACGTTGTGCAGGTTCTGCAGGTGGTCCCCGTCGTCGCTGCCAGTAACCAGGATGTCGTCCAAGTACACCGCCACGTGCCTCATGCCCCTGAAGAGGTTGTCCATCTCCCTCTGGAATATGGCTGGAGCTGAGGCCACGCCAAACGGTAAGCGCGTGTACTGAAAGAGTCCCAAAGTTGTCGATATAGTGACATACTTCCGGGAGGCATCCTGGAGCACCAGCTGCTGGTAAGCATCTCTGAGGTCGAGCTTGGTAAACTTCTGTCCACCGGACAATGCTGACCAGAGATCTTCAATCCGGGGCAGCGGGTACTTCTCGACGGTAGCGACGGGGTTGATGGTAACTTTGAAATCCCCGCAGATTCTGACACTGCCATCTCGCTTGAGGACTGGCACGATGGGAGCGGCCCATTCAGATGTCTTTACGGGCACCAGGATGCCCTCTCGCTGCAACCGTTGCAGCTCCTGGGTAACCCCGTCCTTCAGGGCGAACGGCAGTGGGCGAGGCTTGAAAAAACGTGGCCTGGCTCCCTCAGGTACATAGATGCCAGCCGTCGTGCCGGCAAATGTGCCCACCCCTGGCTGGAACAGGGACTTGAACTGGGTCAGGAGGCTGGGGACGTCTTGCACTACATGCAGGCTGGCTTCCTGGTACTGTGGCAGACGAACGCCCAATGCATGAATCCAGTTTCGGCCCAGCAGCGTCGGCGACGACCCCTTCGTTAAGTAAAGGGGAAGGGTTGCTTCCCTGTCGCCAAAACGAACGCTGACCTGTGCCTGACCCTGGACCTGGGAGAGTTGCCCGGAGTAGCTGCGCAGCATCACGCCCGAAGCCTCGACGGACACGCCGGGGAAAGTCCGCTTGAAGAGCTTCCCGGCCATTACAGACACGCTGGCCCCCGTGTCCAGCTCCATGGAAATGGGGTGCCCGCAGATTTCGACGGTCAGCATGTATGGCGGCACAGACGACGGTACAAAGCCTGTGTGCCACATGTCGAAAATCGGCGGGTCCTCGGCCACGACGTGGAGCCTGGCCGCGGAACTTGAGTTTGCTGCCGCATGCCTCCGCCGCGTACCCTTGCGACGGCTACCCTGGCCGCGGGCTTGTGTTTTACTTGGGCTTGAATCAGCCTGCTGCTTGCTGTTCGTCCTCCCACTTCGGCATACACGTGCCAGGTGCCCAGTTTTCCCGCACGTAAAGCATTGTGCTTGAGAGAACTGGCACTGTGAAGGGGAGTGGGCACCACCACAGCGACCGCAGGTACTGCCCTTTGTCGCGAACTTGTTGACCGCCGCTTCCGCCGACGGTGAGCCAGTCGCACGGGAAATCTCGCCGGCGTCCTTGGCGGCAGCTTCCATTGCCAGCGCTGCCTTCACGGCGTCGTCCAGCGACGGGTCGGGAAGCTCCAGGAGTCGCGTCTGCATGGCGGGGTTGTTGATTCCGCAGACGAAACGGTCCCGGAGCAGCGAGTCCAGTTGGTCCCCGAAGGCGCAGGCACTCGCTAACCCTCGTAGCGCAGCAACGAATTGCCCGAGGGTCTCTCCTTCCCGGCGGCTCCGGTTGTTGAAGCGGAAACGCTCCATTAGTGTGGACGGTGCTGGGTTAAAATGCGAGCGCAGTATGGCAAGCAGCTCACCCAGCGTCTTAACGTGCGGCGCGGCTGGCTTCAGAAGGTCGAGCAAGAGGCTGAAGACGCGGGTCCCGCAGCTGGCCAGGAAAATGTCCCGCTGTTTGGCCTCGGGTGTGTCGTTTGCCCGGAAGAACACGTGGACTTGCTCCTCGTAAATTTGCCAGGCGGACCCATCTCCCTCGAACGGCTCGAGCCTTCCGTACAGCGGCATGGCGACAGCAACGGGGGGCGGTGTTTCGCCGCTCGCGGCGGCGTGCGACGCTCCGTAGGTACTCGTCGCCAGCTTCTTCGCTAGAGTCACGAGGATCCCATCCTCGTCGCCAGTGTCACGATCCACCCCGTGTCGTGAACAAGGGAGGGCTTCTCAGCGTGGTGGTGCTCAAAGATTACTGACCGGCGAGCTGCCGTGCTCGTCGGTGTTTATTGTGGCTCGGCGACCAATGTTGCCTGCCGAGCTTTAGCAGGCCACCGAGCTTGGCGGGCTAACCAAGATTATGTCCGAGGGGGCGTCACATACTTGCTACAAGGTGCTTATCCTTACCACCCTTCTAACGTGAAACCAACGTTTCTACTCACAGCATGGACGCTGTCTTTTCTGTGTCTGACCTCCATTGTGCCCTCCACTCTCTGACTATGCAGAACTGGTGAATGTTGGGTGGAATGCTACTGCAATAAATGCCATGAAAGAAAGAAAAAACAAAATTGTGGCGCAGCATGCTAAAGCTGGGATTGGTGTCCTTGGGAAGACGATGTGACGTGGGTTCAATTCTGCCAAGCATCCGTGAAACTTGAGGCATCTTCTTTTTTTTATTTTTCATCGTAGAGCAGGACACTCCTCGTGGCAAATACCTAGTTACCCTTGTTGATGTCAAAGTCGTTCATTAAAGAGCGGCCCACATCTACTGGCACACACAGTGACCTAAGTCGGCCTCGGGGTGTTGCACTGAACAGCGCTACCTACCTAGTATCGCATCTACAGTGGCCCATGTCGGCGTGAAAGAGGTTCGTTGAACCGCGGCACCTATGTAATCTACGCACATTTATGTACACTAATGCACATTTCCAGGTGCTCATTGACCCAAGTTGGTCTAACGGTTGGTCTCAAACCCTATTCTATTAGCACAGTAGATCGATGCGCTTCATATTCAACCACGGCCTACCTATTGACTCAGGTAGGCCGAAAAGGATTAGACACAAACGTGAAGACACAAACGTGCGTGAAGTGCTCCACGAACTCTAGCGCAATAAAACATAACGGCTGCAGTTTCGGCCCAAAAGAGTTCAAGTATGAGGCAACAGCGGGTGCTCAGTATAGTTTGCGCGATTGTTCGAATAATTTCTTCAGCCACCGCACCCTATCAACAGATTGTTATGACTCTCGAGTTGCATGCGAAAATGGGGATGCAGCATGGGCATGGGCTGGAAACAACAGCCATCTCAGCAGAGACGCTTGTGCTTCTGAAGTTGGCCAAGTCAATTGCGTTCCGCCGCACGAAAGTTGTCTCAGGGGCTCTACGGAATCAACATATCTGGTGATGAGCCTGATTCAGCCGTGATGTCAACTTTTTATTAAAACTAGCTAAACTAGATAAACACGGCGAGCCCATAGGAGGATGTCCTTGATGTCAACGAGTTCAGCCGCATGACTCATTGTAACCATAACGCTGCGGTCGCTAATGAACGCGGCCACCTTCTCAGTGGGCGGTAACTGCGGCTGTAGAGGGCACGCGAAATCTGCTTTTGTTACGTCGCGTGGTTCAACACACGTTTGGTGCTTAGCCAAGCAGAGTACAGCGCTCTTTGAACTGTAAATGTTATTCGTGGGAGCAATGTACATGCTTTAGACTTATTTGTATGCCCTTAGCCAGCGCAAGTCTACGTGCAACGTGCAGATGAGCTAGAAATGTTGACGTATGGTTCATCACAAAGGGTCCTTGTTCATCGTTAAGTAGCATCACTGCGCTCCTATATTTCTAAACAAGACGCAAACTGAGCGAGGTGTGAACTGCTCGCTTCGTTCCTTGCTATGGTTCGAAGTGTGAAGTTGTAATTTATGCAATACAATGTGAAATAGTGCTCTCCACGACACCGTAGAACACATTCCAAAGTTCTCTCACTACTAGTACTGTAGCAAAAGCCAGAAGTAAAATAGAAAAGTCCCTGTTTCGCCCGAAATCGAAGCATCGATTACGATAGCAAATTAGACAGCTACACAAAGTAACGATGGTAGTTTTATCAGCCGTGTAAACTTGGTAAGTTTCGCTTAATAAGTAAAATTATAAGTATGGTGTCAGCGTGCACAGGCAAACATGGAGGCAATCAACTCGATGACTGCGGACGCTCACTGCCAAAGCGCTGGCTTGAGGAATCGGGGGTGCAACAGCGAGCGAAGTGACCTTCGTGCTGTCTGAGCGCTGAGAACACAGCACGGACAAATGTGTGAGCCCTCTACAGATCCTTTTCAAGATGAGGCGCGCGCGACCGCGTGCGGCCGCGTAAAGTAAGCAGTTGCTGCCGGAGTTCAACGTGGACCCCCCCCCCCCCCCCGCCTCCTTCCGTGCTGCCTCCCAATTTTCTCCGTCGCGCGCGATTGAGCCGCGATCGACGGTTCCCCTTGCGCGCGGTTGCTAAACAAGCAGTTGCTGCCGGAGAACAACGCCGCCCCCCTCCCTCCCACACTCCCATCCCCCCACGGCCTTTCGCGTGAAGGAAGAGTGCGCGTCTCCTCTCAGGTTTCTGCATTCGCGCGTGCCAGATTGAGCCGCGATCGTCGGCTCCCCTCGCGCGTTTTCACTCGCTCATACAGCATACGGCGCGCGGCGACGGTGTTATCGCCCTTGGACGTTATGCTTAACATCACGGCGACGGCAAAAATCCGCCTGGGGTGCGTATATATAATTGACATAATAAAATTAACTTGTTCTGCTGCCGTTAAAGTAACGAGTGTGGAAGCTAAGCAGGCCTTACGTTGAAGCAGGCATTCTTACTAATTACCTCTGCCTCTATATGTTCATGAAAATTCCGTCATGGCTGTGCTATTCGATCGTAAATTCCTGTTTCCTCTTGATGAAACTTGCTCATACGACATGCGGATAATCTATGCTTTGCAGCACATCGCCATGAGACAGCATTAAATTGGCTGCGCCGGAATGGCTGGCGAACTGGTTCACGAACCGTTATAAATTTTTACTTCTCCGTATAGGAACTGAAGCGGAACGAAATCGGGGTGCATGGATCCCGAACCAAATCAGTATTTTTTGGGACACCGTACTGCTATATGTTCATTCAAAGCACATATTCTATTGCATTAGATAAATAGAGCTTGGGCAAAGCAACTGTTGCCACTATTTGCAAGACGAAGTCCACCTTCTGATAGCAACAGCCCCTACTCTTCTAGCATCTCTCTTTTCTGGTATATTTAAAGAAACAACAAAACAATATAACATTTAACTCTTAACAGTACAAGGTTCATTGCAGCGGTTAGCGTAAAAAGTGAAGAACGCTTGGCATGACTCTCGCCTGTTTTAGACCAGGCAGAAGTAGGAAATATTCTATAACAGCATTTTACACTCACGATAGCAAAGATATTCACTGACGATTACGATACTCCCTGATGCAAAATTCGAGCGCAGTTGTATAGGCGTTTTCATTTCGAGTTATATTGACTGCCGCAGACAAGTTGCCGTGCGGCATGTTGCATATGGAGTGAAGTCTCGCGCGACTGCCTCGCAAATCAGGAGATCACGAGAGGAAGCCCCTGGGTGACGCGTGGGCGTGATTCACAGCAGCCGCCGCAGACAACCTTCGCTCATGCAGCGCTTTGTTTCCATATTGACGACGCGGGCTAGTCTGGTGCCATCTCGTTGCCATCGTCGCCGCAAAGCCCCTCTTGCACGGCACTACACTTTCTTCTCATGCTTTCGCCATACCCTCCTCATCCGCTTTCCTTCTTGTGCTTTTCTCGCTCTCGCCGCTTTTTTCATCCGCCGCTATGCTCTGCGTTTGCTTTTCGCTGTGCTCCTTCTCTTGCAGCAGAAACAGGCGCCGACGAGCTGCGCTCTAAAAACAAAGCAGGGAAGCTTAAGCCGAATGCAAGTGAAAGTGCTATCTGAAGCAATTACGGGGCATTAACCGCAACAACCAAGTAAAATAATAAGTGAAAAAATAACATGTTTAGTTGGTTAGTTAGTTAGAATGCAGTGATTGTACACCTTTGTTTTCAATGACAGTGGTGAGCTCCCAGTCAGAATCTGCCTTATGCACTCCAACCCATTTTTATTCTTCTGTAGATTTCCTTCTCTTGATCAGGAATAGTTAAGTTTTCAGTTCTCTAATAGCGTGTGCCATTAGGTAAGTGCTCGTGCTCATGCATACATTTTCATACCACGTGGTAGTCTTCGTGTGACGCGTGTCTGAATATGTATTCACACAAGATAGTGTGAATACATATGACGGAGGTCCGATTCAGGCCAGCAACGGGAACATTTTTAATGACGTTTCCTTTTGTCATTTAAGAGCAGAATATTCCCAGTTACGCATACTGAATGACCCAAGTTTGTGTCTAAGAAGTTTATTGAAATCGGCTCATACCCAGTGACCAATTTGGTTCCCTCAGCACAGCAGTCCGCTGCTCTATTCATTAGGCAATGGACTACCCCGTCATTCAAGTTGGTGTGAAGGATGCTAGATGGCCTCTGCCGACGTGTTGCTGTCTCCAACGCATATAACGACCATCCACAACAAGGGATTGGTTTGCGTTTTCAATGGAAACAATAAATGTGTTTTGCCTCTCTCATTTTCCATTATTTTTTGTCCTTCAATTTTTTTTTCAAGTCTGGCGTGGTTCAATCGCAGCCTTTGTCATTCTCTCATTCATTGTGTCAAGAGCTCACGTAGAACTACGGTCTTGTAATTGTCTTCGACCATGCAAGCGGCGATGACCGGACCACGATGATTTCGCGCACATCATTGCAACCTTCTAACCGTTTTAGTGGTAAGCCAGCCCGAGCTCTGGCCTGACGATGTACGACGTCTGTCGTTTTCCCCTCACCCTGGTGCCGCCTCCTCAGAGGCCTACGACAAAAGGGAGAGACATCACTGTGTAGAACACTCTGTCCAGCACAGAGCGACTTTGTCAACGCGAGAATAATAAATTGGAAAGTAAAAATCGCGCGGGAAGAACCACTTCTTCATTCTTCTTCCAACGTTTAGTTCGAGGTATCTTGGGACGCATTTGCATCGCGAACGAGAGCCAAGGCTGGAGGGAGCTCCGAGTTCGATCGTATACCAAACTAAGCCGAAACGAAGAAAAATTGCTCTCAGGCAACGCAAAGGCTGGATGTGCAAAAAGGGCTTTTGTGTAGTAGCATGCTTTACGCTCGAAAATACCGGCGCTTGTTTTTTTTTTTTTTTTTTTACAAGCGGATTTTTGTGCCTTTTACATAGAGCAGCATTTTATAATGTAGTGAGAAGTGCTGATATTCAGAAAAACTACCACCAAAGAATACTGGCAACGCGTTTTTCATGTGTTCATAAGCCTTATTCTTTGCGCAGGATTGCGTGCTAAACTATTCAAATGAAATGTGAACAAGGAAAATTGCTATTTGTTTTTTTTTTGTTTCTCTACCCAAAAGCCGTCGCCTTAAGTATTCTGCGCCTTGGGATAGGTAAAGTGAGTATTTTTCAAGAAAAATTGCAGTGACCGACTTCAGGACCAGACGCCACTACTCATGAAAACGCAAAGTCCCATATTCTTCGAGCAGCTAACCGGCGGTAACGGTTTCAAGACAAGTTCTGGCTTTCTAAACACAGCAGGCACCCATAATAACGTTGATGGATGAAACGTATTGAGCTGAATGGCCAGCAAAGTTCGCTGGCCATTTATGCCATTGAGTGATCACACTATAAGCACTAAAAAAATTGAGAAATCGTTGGTTGCTTTCTTTAAGCCATTAATGATGTCTTCTTATGGGTGGAAGGAAATGAGCTTAGCGCTGGGCCATGAGACCGCCTTCGAATAACAACAAAGTGCAAATCAAACTAGAGTTATTCTTTTCCCGTGGCTATATATTGTGTTTCGGAGCTTATTACGTAAAAAAATTATTTTAAAAATTCTGGCAGAACTCATCTCACGATGATTTTCCAAAGTAATGCGAATAGCATTCGAGAAATATAACGACAGACCGCATTCTAGAAGTCATGCTTATTTAACACGTGTATAGTCGTAATCGTGAGAGTTTTGTTACCTCAGCTATATGCCACATCCTCCGATATCATCCCACTTTGCAACGGCACTCCTTCGCCAAGGTCACCCATTAGTTTCATGACGACGACTTTATGACGCCGACGCAGTGATGATAGAATGACGAAGAAAACGATATCGATGGAACGATAAAGAATGTGTAACGACGAGGGCATAATACATAATACGAAGACGGACGCATGGACAAAGGGACAGGTAGGCAGGGTCAAATGGCTGAAATAAGCAAAGAACGCTACTCGCATGAAAATAACAAAAATCGCCACGACAGGGTTGAGCTTGGGAAAGCTACATTTGGCGATTACAGCAAAACCTGAGATGGATTGAATGTTGATTTTATCGTATAAGTTAAAGCTATATGAGCCCGCGAAACGCACAGCTTCAAAATAAAGAAAACCTTTACTGAAGTTGTCAGGGATGGAAGTTCTGCACCAATTGCGCTAACATGCGCTAAACCGTCGAGCTGCGCTAACCTGCGCCAAAACACTAATGCAGAATACAGTTGTCAAATTTAGCAGGATTTGCGTGTCCAGTGGCAACCGCAGAGCCATTGACATGTGTTGGCTAGCGCTTAGCCCTGCAATCCAAGCCTAAGCAATCCGTTTCAGCGTTGATGTCGTTGGAGTTTGGCTGCGGTTGGTGGCACAAATGTAATTAGGCCACAAGAAAAGCCATTTTATGCTATACAATGCATTACGAAAGTTTAGAAAAGTGTGGCACGTACGTTCACAAAACTTCTTCGTAACAAGTGTCTAACGCCAATCACAATCGTCACTCACATTTGCACTCAGGCTACCTTATCTCCTGTCCGGCCGCACCACACAGAACTAGACTCTTGCCGCTGCAGAAAGCAAGCCAAGGATGTAAAGTTTCATATTTAGTCAACCTTATCGGCCAAATTGTAGTCTAAACGTTCGGTGAAACTGCAAACCTCCGAAATCGCGGTCGCGGCAACTATGTTCACGACGCGGCTTGCGCAGATTCAGTCCAAAAATTTTATTAAACCTTTGTTGGGCGAACGAAATATCGGTTCCCGTTTTAGACTGGCTTGATGGAGCCATCGGCGGAACCGCGAATAAGCCCGAATAATTCGGCTTATTCAAAATATTGGACGACGACGCAGACTGGAAAGCCAGTAAACATTTTTATCCCTTTACTATTCTCAGAAAATATTTTGGAGATTTTTCGCAGGAAGATACGTGAAATACTGGCAAACGTACAATTGCCAGTACGTCGTTTCACATTTATTCTGCGGTATTCTGCTATCTTACCTGAAGGTTACACAGAATTAAAAATTTACCCGCGGGCGCTACTCGATTCCCGTTTACGAATGGTTGTTGTTCATGGTGGCCACTGGAAATATTTCTCATCCATTGCACACAAATACGCTTAATTAGCTAAATTTATTAATTTAACCTATCGATAAGATTTCAATAAATAAAGTTGTGGATGATGTTTACAAACGGCCGATGACAGTATTTAAAATTTCGAGGACACTTAAGCTTCGCCTTTAAGAGTGGAACGCGAAAGCATTGAAAGATTTCCTGTCTGCTTTTCACGCTTCCCGGCCACTGCAGCTTATGTAGCCGCGATGTTTACCGGGAGACGCTGGCGCCGAAAGCTATGCGCGAAGGTGAGCGGGTGAGCTTTTTGGTAGAAACGTGGCTTTTTCCGTGAGCCGCGGATGCGCGGAGGCGAGCGCCATCTGGATGGTGTTGTTGCGAGGAACCGAGCGCAGCACTCCGTTCTGTGGATGTTAGAAACACTGGAAAAGAGGCTTTCGTTTGAGCTTCCGCGTAACAGAATTACGTTTTCTGGTGTATTAAAATTACATTCCGACGCTATCACGACTGTAGGTTGTGTTTACGTTTTACTTTGCGATTTCTTTGATGCATCTTACTTTGAGAAATTCAATTAGTTCAGCAACACCTCTGTGCCACGTGGAGGGCTTGCGTGGTTGTGGTTCGAAATGATTTTTGCTAATAATTTTACGTCGTATAAGATCATGATCGAGACTTTGTTTTTGATCACTTCACATAGCCGGAAATCCCTGTCAAACTTACACTAACAAAAAGCAAATATACGTGTTTGCTTGTTTAATGTATGATAAGCTGTCCAAGTGCCCCAACTCGCGGAACTTTCTTGTGGAAATAGGCATACTCCTGAAGGAAAATAAATCGTGATCGAAGAGGATGGAGTCGAATGAAATAGGTTTGTGCGTATGCAGCGTAAATGTATAATGCGACAAATATTTCAGAGTCGGCTCCTCAACGTTGCTTCCCTTCACACCGAAGTAAACTCGGTTTGCGGAAAACGAAGATGCCGCCAGGTGGTGCCTTTTCTTCAAGGCATCCCGGCATTACGCTCGGATTTATAGCTGTACATTTGTAAGCTTTGCCTTCTTGTACCATGCGACAGAGACGAACACAAGTACACGCAGCACGTATGGCACGGGAAATGCATTAAAACATATATTTTATTCCTTCTCGTGTCCTGCCTCAGTAAACGAAATGCACTAGGATAACTCTACCAAAGGTCCGTTTGCATAATTTCTTAGAGTTTCGGTCAACGAAGACGGCTCCTCAGGAGGCAAACAGAAAGAAATGATGAAACATACTGTTTAAAGTTGCTTATGTCGGGTGTGAGTCGGCCCCTCATCAACCTTGTGTGACTGAAGGATTTCACAGAGCTGCCTCCCCTCCCCTCTATTACACTCGCACTCGCACAGCGCAAACACCAGCGTGGCAGTGCAAATAAGGAATTAAGGCCAAACTACACGCACGGCTTGCCCGCGTGTGAAAGCTCGCGCCCGAGCGTTTACGCATGTGCGGATGGTACGGGACAGATCGTACGCGACTAAGCGCGGCGCGAGCACAGATATATTCCCCGGACAAATATCGGTGCTCTGGCTGCCTCACAAAAATACGAAGCGGTGGCTACCAAGGTGAAAATAGTGAGCCAAGTGGGCGCCTGCTGGCGATAGTCTCGTAGGTTCAAACCGCCCATCCTCTCGAGGCGCGGCAAACGCAAGAAGCGCAGCGCAAGCTTTCGCGAGCCGGCAAGCGTACTTGTAGTTTGGTCTTTAGCGAGTCATCGTAGTGTGTGCACTGTTAAGCCCTCATCAGTCACATTGACGAGTATGTGTGCTGAAGTTAATGCAGGACGCAAAGGCGTTATCAGATGGAACCAAACGTGGAATGACCCTGCGCGCTAGCGCAAGTGTCGTATCGCTCTGCGATAACATTGGACATTGGATATTAGACATTGGGCAAGTTTTGCGTGCTACATGCAAAACTCCTTTCCAGTTTTACGTAATCTTGTCTTTGGAGCAACCCTGAATGTAACAAGACATTTCTTTTTCTTTAATATCTGAAGGACGCATTTCCACTGTTCTTACATTTCTATGTATTACTTTCACATGAAAAATCCTCTCTTCAATGTACCGATGTCATCGACATTTCTCCGGTTTCGTCATTGCTTGATTGTGTTTAACTGTTTATTAGGTTCAGACTTTTTGAATCCTATCATTTCTGCAACTCCGTCCCGAAGTTCGACAATGCTGTGGGGCAAGTACTCGGAAGTTGTCAAATCGATTCAGCCCTCGGTAATTACGAAAGGAAATCTCCCCTCAGGTCCTTGGTGACCACCTGCAGATGAACTGTCTTGAATATATTGTAAAGCGATAAGCAGAGCCAGTTCTCCCCGAGGGCATTTATTCCTGTTTAGAAGCGCTTCCCAAGGGCTGCTTTTTTTTAGTTTATCGTAATATTTTGGTTAGAAGCATAGAAGTGATGCTCTCGGCAGTGTAATTTCACGCCAGCTGGACTGTTTATATTTTGCTCTTTATTTTCAAGTAAAGCGGCACATGGCGCTCCGCCACGCCTCGGCAACATAACCGCGCTAAATTTTAATATATTGGCGGGCTTGGGCAGCTTCGCAACTGATAATGTCATTGCTTAGCAGGTGTAGCAATTTGCTGGTGCCAAAGACATGGCAGCTTCAATTATCTCTCGCGCAGCCGCAATGCAATGCAAGAGATGTGCGAAAAGGCTCGTGTTCATTCTATTATAGCTGCACATTTAAACATTCCAGTCAGTCAGATGTAACTTTTAATTATGGTGTTTTATGTGCCAGAACCGTGACATAATTATGCGGGCACCGTAGCGGAGGGGTCCATATTAATTTTAACCACCTGCGGTTCTTTAGCGGGCACCTAAGTCTAAGTACATGGGCGTTTTTGCAATGTGCCGGGAACTAAATGCGGCCGCCGAGGCCGGGATTCGATCCCGCTACCTCGTGTTTGGCAGTGCAACTCCGAAGCCACTAAGCAACGACGGCGGGTACATCACAACTAATGCGAAGCTCTCAATTTCATCGTCTGTCATAACCCAGGCATCGCTTTTTGGCACGTTAAACAAACACGTATGCGTGAAACTTCCACTCAATTCGTTGCGTTAACGCTCCCAAATTAGTCACTAGAATTATATGTAGACCATCTTCACTGCAGTGGACAAACACATGGTGCCGGCTCCCTTTTTAGCCAAGCAATGTTCCGCATGACGAATTCTGCGGGTAGCCTTGGATAAAACTGCAGATGCCTTTCTACACCTCGCAATGATTTTCTCTTAAAGGCATCGGACAGTGTGCTGGCAACGTTGGTCACTCGCTTTACGAAGAATCGGCTCATTAAAGAGCAGGCCATCTGTTGTGCCACGAGGCTCCATTCGCTCCAGGATCGTTGGCTCCGGGATCAGGCAATCTCGCATTTTGTTTTTCTCACTTTCACCGGGTCAGCAAGCTAATGCAAAAGGGATAGGACCTTACAACCCTCCGCTGATGGGCTCCCATCGATTCCCTCGCCACGATATTACGTGCTCCATTCCAATCAGTGAAGTTCGATTCCCTGAGAGCATCTTTCGATGCCTAATTGGCCTGTGTCGCCTAATCATGCAGGGTACTCGCTGAGATGGCCATATACGAACCTCGCGCTCACATCACTATCGTTTTCTAGTGGCATGCTTGCGAGTGCGAAATTTAAAGCATCTATATACAAAGTACATTGGCCGATGCGATGCTCAAGATATTTTCACGAAATTTTGAACCAAATATTACCCTGCAGTTGCCCAGAGGCTCAGGCATTGCGCTGCTAAGCTCAAGGTCCGGGGTTCAACTTCTTTCTTTAATTCTACCGCGTGAGCAGCGTGGCAACATAAGCGAATAAAAAGAATCTCAGTGCCCTTCCGCTCTGTGAAGAAGGATGACCAGTGAAGCTGTGTATGTGGGCCCCTTCACGGCGAACTGCACCTCCGTCACGGGTCGGCCCGGCATTGCACTATCTTCGGCATCGGCTCACTTATGGGGAGTGCTTAACGTCTGCTTCGCCTCCGGCGCGGGTCGACCCGGCATTGCACTATCTTCGGGATCGGCCCATGTATGGGAAATGCTTAACGCCTGCTTCACCTGCGCGGCGGGTCGGCCCGGCATTTCACTATCTTCGGTATCGGCCCACGCATGGGAAATGCTTAACGCCTGCTTCACCTCCGCGGCGGGTCGGCCCGGCATTGCACTATCTTCGGGATCGGTCCACGTATGGGGAGTGCTTAACGCCTGCTTCACCTCCGCCGCGGCTCCGCCGGTATTGCACTATCTTCAGGATCGGCCCACGTATCGGGAATGCTTAACGCCCACTTCATCTTCGCTGCGGGTCGACCCAGCACTGCTCTACCTTCGGAATCGGCGCACGTATGAGTAGTGCTTAACGCCTGCTTCACCTCCGCCGCGGGTCGGCCCATCATTTCAGTATCTCCGGGATCGGCCCACGTATGGGGATTTCTTTGCTTACCACGCCAACAACGACACGAAACTTTCCTTCCACGGTAGAGGCATACAGCTTCGCTGTAAAAAATATGCCGGTCGCGGCGATCACGTGGCTTTCTTTACCATGCACGTAGTACAACGGTCCCCAGTCGTTCTTGCATTTCGCCCCATCGAAATGCGGTCCCCGTTACAGAGGTTTGGTCCCGTGACTTCGTCGTTAGCATCGCAACGCATATAGAAGTCACTATTTTTGTTTTAGGCGCTAGGCGCGACTGCGCCTTCGCCACTGTCGGGACGTGAAAGCACGATCAAACGCGCAGTGCGTTTGGCTGTTGAGAGAGAGAGAGAACAAACTTTTATTTAGTGAGATAGCTGTGTTGGGCCGAGTTACATTGCCCTACCATTTGACCAACAGGTCAAGCCTACTGGCAACTTCATAGGCGCGCTTGAGGATCGGCTCTTGGATGTCCGGGGCCGTGTTGCGCAGCAGGGTCTCCCTGTCATCTGGAAGCAGGTGTTCTGCTAATTCTGGGTGTTCTTTGCATCCACAGAGTATTTGGTTGAGGGTATACCTCTCTCATCGCACAGTATGTAATGAGGAGAAAATTGCGATAGAAGCATATGGGACAGAACTACCGGGTTAGGGAAGGACCTTTTAGTCTACTCCAAGTAATTTCCTGCTCTTTATTGAGCGTCTTGTGTGGGGGCGGAAACCTTCTTCGTCGAAGGCGGAAGTGGTGGGTGTGAAATGAAATTAGGCTATCCTTGGCCTTCCCCAGAGCGGAGGTCCTCACCTCCGAGCCGACTAAACCTCGAGTTGTCTGATCAGCCGTATCCTTTCCAGGGTTGCTAGAATGTGCCGGTACCCGAATCACTTCAATGTCCCTATATGGGAAGGTGATCTTACTAAGAATAATAATGGTTGATCCAGCAATTCTTCCCCGTGAAAAATTGTGTATGGACGTCTCAGAGTCGCTGAAGATAATACCTGCCTGGGAATTTGCAATGGCGAAAGCGATGGCCGCCTCCTCAGCCATTGCGGATGTGCGTACAGGGCTGGAGGCGATGAGGACTGCGGCATGTGTACCCGTAATCTCTACCACTACGAATGCTCTATTCAGAGCTGAATATTCAGCTGCGTTGACGTAGATGACAATCGGTTGCTGTGTATATCCCTTATGGATTGCCAGAGCCCTGGAAATCCTCCTATCCTCATGGTGTATGGGACGTATATTTTGGGAAGAGGTTTAAAGGGCCCCTGAAACGGTTCGGACAAATTTTGTAGACGGGTAGGGTACAGCTTAAGTAGAACATTCGCACCACAATTTAAGTGAAGCGCTACGTATTAATGGAGCTACAAGCGATTAGAAGTTACCCTCCTCCCCAGCCATGCTTTTCCTCCTCAACTCGTTCGCCGAGCGAGCGGGGCTAAGCTCCGCCTTCACTGGTCCTGCGTCACGATGCGATGTCACATCGTCCACTTCCTGTTGTTTTGAAGCCCGCCCCCGCCCGCGCGAAACCTCTCCGCTAGCCGCTTGGCTGTCGACCCCAAGCGAGAGCTATCGAAGCAGCGTGCGTTGCGAGCATTCTGTCGTAGCGCCGAACGTGTCTGGTATTCCGTTAGCCACAGGCAAGCTGGTCATATCGGCAAATGACTGGAGGCATAAACTCAAGCTGATGAAGGAACTTTGGCGCAGACGTACGTGAGCGGCCTGATCGGTCTGCACGGTCCAGACACTTGTTGGCGCAGCGCTTAACCAGCCAAACACAGCGCTAATATTGCTCTAACCAAGTGTAAAACATTTTAAACATTTATAAAAACAGTGTGTTGATGATTACACTCCTGCGAAAAATACGCACCAGCAGCAAAAAAGAATACGCTTCGTTGCTGCTACTGTGTATGGTTGAGCTCTATGCCACCAGGTGGCTGCACCGTGCAGACCATTCACATTTGCCCTTCTGCTCATCTCGGCTCATCCCGTTACGGCACAGTCAAGCGGCCAGACCCTGTCCCCTTGCGCTTACGTTTGCCCTAATACGGGACTCGCGAAACGCTAGTGCGTTAGTAATCTTCCGGTGTAAAGTGACGGCCACAAACGCGCAAATCCTGGCGCCGGTCGGATAGCGGCAGTCCGATGCGCAGCAGCCAGTTCGCTCGTACGCTGCCCTGCAGATGGACACGATGTCGCAGCTTGACATATTGCCAGTCACTACGTTTGCAGTCCACAAGGCAACAAAGTCGAATCATAGTGCTCGCGAAAAGACTGAGACCAACTCTGACAGCGGAGCTCTCGTCAAAATGGAGTACGTTGTAACACAAGCAGACGACACTTGCTGTGTGCCGGAAGTGCT